>NC_084996.1:18225126-18267626 GCF_963854185.1 Sardina pilchardus | reverse complement strand
TTGTGATGGGTATAACAGCAGAGGTGTACATGGGTGGCAGATTCAACTGGCAATGAGAGCAGTGATCTTACCAGCTGGTTGATCTGGGAGAAGGAGGGATTCTGGATGTGCAGTCGATCCGTAGCAATCCTGTTCAGAGCCGTGTTATCCAGCACCACCTGAGGGGGAAGACACGCATCAATGCCAAGGACTTTATGTATAAAGGCACCTCGTTCTGGAATATGTGTGTGTGTGTGTTCTCTCACCACACAGTCGGCATTCTGTGTCAGTCTCTTGAGTGTCAGGAGAGAGTTGTAGGGCTGCACGACCACGTCGCTCATCTCGTCCTGGTTGGGGAACACGGAGTAGGTCTGCACCAGCTTCTTGGGGTACCTGCACCCCCAGAGAGAGGCACGGGAGGACACGAGGGGCAAGAGACACACTGAGAACTACACTGATGCATGCATGTTAGAATGCAAAACCTTTCCAAGGTGACAGCAGGCACAAATTTAAGTGTGTGTGTGTGTGTGTGTGTGTGTGTGTGTGTGTGTGTGTGTGTGTGTGTGTGTGTTCCGTGGTCTTACCTGTCATTGAGGCGTTCCAATAAATAGGAGCCCAGGCCAGAACCAGTTCCTCCAGCAATGGAGTGGCACAGGACAAACCCCTGAGAGAGAGACACACACACACCGTACTCTGTGGGTGAGTGTGTGTGTGTGTGTGTGTGTGTGTGTGTGTGTGTGTAACAATGTGTGCATCTAGGAACTGGGGCCTGTGTCCTCAACTACTCCTTCTTATAATTAGAGCGTATACACAGGTATTTATAGCCATAACTGTCCTACTGACCTTCTTTTAAGAGGACATGAAATTTCACACACACACTTTTCACATATAAACACACACACAGATGTAGCCTACACACAGGCTTGTTCCCACAAACATACACATTATCTCTGAGGTGGACACACACACACACACACACACACACACACACACACATACACACACACACTCTCGGTCAACTCCTCAGGTGCACACACACACACACACACACACACACTAAACCACCACTTGGTCTTAAATGAGTGGGGCGGTAATTACCTAGAAAGGCGGGCTGGGTGGAGACTGCTGTTTTAGAGGGAGGAGACCTTTTAATAGCCATGAAATGACACCCTCCTGTGAAGTAATGCGTGGCTATGCACACGCGTATGTGTGTGTGTGTGCGTAAGTTAAACATCTATATGTGTTCTCCGTTTACGCAATCCATTACCTAACTTATCTGAGTAAATATCCGGACCAAAGAAAGGGCGGCCATTTGACACATTTAAGACTTAAATCCAAGCATATTTTGGTAAATGAGGTGCCATACACCACAAGACGTGCATTCTTATTTAGAACAACTGCTGTGTAACATTATTTCAACTTCACTTATGCTAGTGAACCCTCCTCCCAAGCCACTACAGCGGCAGAATCACAGACCTATCTACCTCTGTGCCACTGACTACAACTCGTCACACCCTTGTGAGAAGAGGAGGGGACAATTGGGATGTCTGAATGGCTTTTGGGCGAAGCTTACCTCCAGGCTGTCACTGCCGTCTGCCTCTCTGTCGATGATGTCAAACACGTCCTCGTGGATTTTGTCTCCCTGTGACAGATCATGTTCAACCAGTTTACATGTACCAATATATACAGTACATGGGTATACTGAAATCCTTACAACAACACTATCATAACAGCTAAACAGGGCTCCAGATGCTCGCCTTGCCTAGCCTTTTTATTCTTATTTTGCCCAAATTATGCCTCCACAGTTTCTTTTACAAATATACTGTTCGTTTCAGAAGTTGGTGACTATCATCTGTGATCATATTATCTCACTGATATTTTTCAAACTGGAGATGAAAATTATTGTTTCTTTTTTTTGTCTGGAGCCATGCTGAAGGTGAGAGAAAGCAGGAATATGGTGTGAATATGTGTGTCTATCTGTGTGCGCTTGTGTGCACTGTGTACTTGTACCAGTACAGGTACTGACATCCCCATACAAATTACCATGATAAAAAAGATGTGCAAGACATGAAAGAGCATGTGTGTGTGTGTGTGTATGTGTGTCCTTTTAGTGTGTGTTAATTACCTGAGAGAAGCCACTGGCCCAGTTGTTCCCGGCGCCACCTCCGTGCTCCGACAGGTAGATGTTCTCGGGGTTGTACAGGTTGGCGTAGGGCGAGTTGAGGATGGAGTGGATGACGCGCGGCTCCAGGTCCAGCAGCACGGCCCGGGGGATGTAGTGCTCATCGTCCGCCTGTGGTCACCCGGGGACAAGCACTCAGGTAAACACACAGCTCTCGGGGACTCAAGGAAAGTAAGTCATTCGGACACACTGCTACGCCAAAACACTGAATTATGCACATGTCTAAAACACGTACTGTAAATGACAGCTGCAGCTACAAAGTATAAAAACACACACAGGTACAATCAACCTGCCAACACTTGGCCATGACACAGTCTAGATGGACCTTTTATTTATCAGCCAAAACTAATCAAGGAGTTAATAACAAAAATGCAGAGGTGGAAAGTAACGAAATACATTTACTCAAAATACTGTATTGAGTAGTTTTTTTTGTGTATTTTGGATTTTTTGAGTAGTTTTAAAAATCGGTATTTTAAATTTTACTTGATTACATCACAAATCCAATCAGTTACTTGAGTAAAAAAAAAGAAAAGAGGAAAAAAGTGAATCGTTGGAACTTAGTACTTTTTCCACCTCTCCAAAAATTATTGTGTCTAAATTAAAATATACAAAGATTAGGCATAATGCTCTAGCTTCATATGATAGATTACCAATCAGGTTACATTAGTTAGTGACAATTGTTTTCTTTATTTCTCTTTACAAGCCACAGCCATGAACATTCAATAAGGACAACAGGTCTACATAACATAAAAGATCGCCGGGAGCAATACAAAAGCTAATGTATATATTTCCTCTCCATACTCCTCCTACTCCTAATTCCCTCATAAGTCCAAATATTATGGGTATCTGACTGCGAAGGTCCTTAAGGGGAGTCATATAGATGGAGGGTTACATTGCAATAAGTTACAGAGGCACAGGAAATGATGACTGTCTGCTGACATCATAGCTTTCAGTTTTTCCATAGACCCTATCTAGATTTCTGCACCAAATGTTATTGTTTTGTACCATCTAGTGGACAATAGTCGAACTGCAGCAAAAAGTAAATGTACAATCAACACCAACATGTGCCATTTTGCACAAGCTGCTACACACAGACAGAGGCACGAAAAGGACATTAAGTCTTTGCACCCACAGAGGCAAACATTCTATCTAGCTGATATGAACAGACATGCTAATGAACTGGAATGCAGCTGTTCTAACATCTGGCCCACAACAATGGGCACAATAGCCGAAACCCACTATCCAGCCAGTGCTATATATTGAGGGCTCAGATTTGCTATGCTTTTCAACAGGATCCAACTGGCCCTACTCATATCACCAAGTAGTTGACATGTGTCATCATGCGTCATCAGTACTGACAACGGTCAAAGCTTGAAATGCAACTGACTATGACTTTTGTTTGCTTTTTGAAGACACCGTTTATACTCGTTTGCCCCTTACTTGGTAGAAGAATACATCTTTTCGGTCCGTGCCCTCTGTGGCGAACTCCTCCACAATGCCCTCTGGACTGATGCCATGCTCAGCACACAGCTGCTTCCAGAACTCAAATCCAACTGCCAGGGACGGGACATTGAAACACACAACCGTGAATTCACATGGCTGACAGCTAATATGTTTTGACCAAGTGTAAGCTTAACTGTATTTAACTAGCACTAGGCATATGCTTGTACTTTACAACACATATTTTCATTAAAACACGTGTCCCGTTCTGTTATTAGTAAGACTGTAATGACATCCCAAGAATAACGTTAACTAGAAGTTATTTAACGTAAACACAGACGTGCAACGTTTAATTATAAATATGCAACCAGAGATATCTCCCATATTAATGTATCTAGTAGATGCTCTGTTCGTTGTGCATTAACTGTCTGGCTTTCACAGGGCCATATTTTTGTCGCTGAAGAAATAAGAAACCCATGGTAATGTTTTGGGTGAAATTTACGTCATACGGCAGATGGTAACGTTAGCCTGGTGATGATGGCAAAATATTCCAATTTTGCAGCTGGGAAAACTACTTAACTAGAATAGTGTAGGAGGTTTCATGCGGTTATTCTCTGTGGATGATTGTAATAGCGTTATTTTTTATATTGTTACCATCAGTGTAGTACCAAGATCATAGCTACCGTTACCAAACTGACTAGCTAGCTAGCTAGCAACCTAAAGTAATGCTAACGTTAGACACAACAGGCCTATGCTAGGGAGGATGAACCGTAGGAACCACATAAAATCAATTTCCATACTTTGATTCCCGCATTGTCCAAGTTGTAGTGTTATGATCTCTCGAGGCATGCTTGTCCTGTTAGTGGACGACTGAAGCTGTCTCCTTTTGCGTTGTTAACTGTCAGTGGGAGCAGAGTTCCGTGGCTTCCCGCTTCAACATCACAAATGCCGCAAAACGACTTCCTGCCTCTATGAAGAGCGCATGCTCCCTGTCTGGGTGCGTTGCCTGAGAGCATCACATTTTATGAGCTATTTATTAGGCCATCACGTCTAGTCAAATCTAGTCGCAAACCTCTGATATGACCATATTTCTTCACACTCTATTACTTGTTCTTTAGCCAGATTAATTACAGGAGAATTTATGTTATTATCCACAAGGAATCTGTATGACATTATCTAAGCATATGATCATGTTTATGTACCCAGCCTACTGTAGGCCTACACATGTTTCGAACACATTCTAACTTTTGGATACTCTTCAAGTAATTCCCTCAACGAGAAGGAATTCTAAGCCAGTGGTCACCTTTCCGGCCATTACTGTAGTTAAAAAACCGTTTACTTTGAATTAACAGGCTTTCACAGAGAAATTGCAAGTTAAAGTATGAAGATGTTTCAGAAATGTGACCTACACCACTTGGGGATGTTCAGAAATGAAAGTATCACTCATCAGATAGAATTTAAAGCAAAAGCGGGCTGAGGCTTGCTGGGTTGACTCCCAACGAAATGTCCTGATACACAAATGTCCAATTACCAGCAATTACCATCAATGCCTCATTCCATTTGCCCTACACATAAAATAATTTGTTGACATAGAAAACATCCAGGACATTTCCAGTGTCAAATTGGATAAAGGTCAAGGCTACATAGGCAGCTAGGCTAGACCACAGCAGATTATACTAGCACTGTTGAAGTGACAGTTTGAGTTTTGGACGATTTTATACAATCTATGGTCTTGGATGCCTGTATTTGGTGCGTGTCGTTTTTTAAACTATTAATTGCAATTCATATATGCATGGTCGCATGCTAAACGGATAGTATACTGTAAATAAAGTAGCCTATTAACATGTTTGAAACGGACTTATGCATATTATTGACAGAAAATGTGACAACTTATTAAAATAGTTTGAAAAACTGGATGATTTTACTCAATGGTGCTGGGTTCCCAGCCTCAGAACCACAACAGAGGGCACCAACAACGGGCTTCTCTGATTGGCTGATCTCTGCGCACGCAGGAGACAGGCGTCCGTCAGGATTTGTACAGAATTTGAGTAAGAAAATAAGCAAAGGTGCTTGCTTGGGGTTACGCCATATTTGCAGCGCTTGGCTGTATGGCTAAATATAGAGGCATTTTGGACTGGAACTTACCGTTTGCACGATAAGTGGAACGCCTATTCACTTGAACAACATCGTATAGGGTCCCGTGGTTAGAGGTATTTTCGTGATCCGATATTAATCCTAACCACTGAGGCTAACTAGCATTAGCGGTTCTTACGCGGAAGATAAACATACGTTCGGAATCGTTGACTTTGGAAACATTTGACATTCACGGCTGTTTACTGTTTGTGTAACCATGCTGGATGTTTTAACATGTAGTGCCAATCCGTTTGGCCCACGAGTTCTACCTAGTGCTGTCGTTTGATAAACTTGCAAGCTATCGTTAGCTAGCTTCCAGAACTAGCTTTGCTGGAAAAACAACGCAGCAAAGGCAAGCTCAGTTTCAGGTAGCTAGTGCGTTTGTGTGTTTGTTTTACTATCGTGTTTGACAAAGAAAGTGTCAACTTGTATTCACTTTCTCGTCACTTCATATTATACGTTGTAATGGCGCACACGTCGGGAACAGATGTGACCAAAGGGTTCGACGGCTCAACAAAGCCAGGCTCGGCTGTGGGTATGCGAAGTCGACCATGCTCCAGCGAGAGAGATGCCCAGGTTCGTGCTGTGAAGGCTTCCCTTCAAGAGAAGTTAGGACCTTACGAACGACTGGTGACCTACCTCCAGGCAGTACTGGTGTGGGAAAAACCGATTCACAGCGTGCTGCTCTTCATTGTGGTCAATGTGTTGTTCTGGTAAGTCCTCTAAGTTAGGCCAGTACCATCAGCTAGCGTGACAATGTTAAAGTGTTGAAGTTAGCTCGCTTAGCCAAATAACCCCCTTGAAGATTTATATAATAGCAGCATGGCTTGGAGTTTATAATGCATAGAAATGTTTGTAATGGGACATTGATGATGGGACATAGTTATTGAGGTGTTATACATGAGCTGCCGTTATTTACTTTCACTGCATGGTCTTGTTGCACTCTGTGATCCACTATACACACATGGCGCATGAGTCTAAAAGGTTAGGCTGTCAGGAAACAGGTGCGAGCCATTTGGTCTGTCTTTGACTAGTTGTATTGTTCTTCCATGTACTTTTCTGCCAGGCACTGGTGTTGAACGTTTAATGAAGTGAGAACTGCTTTTTTTTTGTTGCTTGGGGCCGAACACATGGACAAAGGTCGTGTTTATCAGCTCCTCTCCGGGAACCAGCGTGACCAAATATTATCAGACGCTCATTAGCCCACGGATCAGAGTGTTGTGCCAGGCTGAAGTAGAGGCCATTCAAGTGTCAGCTGTTGTTAACACCAGCTGTTGACTTGTGGATGGCACTATGACTTCAATAGAGATCTAACTGACCTGGGACACGTGGCCTCTGGCCTTGGTGCTGAAGGGTTTATCAGACTCAAGATGTTGCAGGACCTGAGAAGTTGTGATTGCAGGACTTGAGTAGGCTTAAGGGTGGATTCATGTTTATCATTTTAGTTATTAATAAGGCAACCAAAGTCAACTGAAATTGGGGGAAGTAACAGGAAATGTATAATGATACTGGGGAACATGAACATCTGCTTTTTAGTGTTACTGGACAATATCTCTTGTTATTGGTCTCACACGTGTTAACTGAACTGTGTGGACATTCTGAAGGCCTAAGGCTTCAGGATAATACCCCCAAATCTTCAGAAGAATGTGCTTTAACGTGCTTTTTTTTCGGTGGCAGTTATTTCTGTTATGGAGCTGTGGACACTGAGTACAGCCTTAATCTGTTAAATCTGTTTTGTTGTGTTTGCCTTAGTTTATGGACTGACCTGGTTCTGTTCTAAATGCACACGTGCACACACTGATAGCCGAATATACAGCTTCAAGGAAGAGTGAGGGAGGGTGATAAGGGGGAGCCGTGGGTGGGGGACGACGATAGAGGGGTGAGAGTGAGAGCGAGCCTGTAAAAGAATGTGAATTGGGAGTGTGTGTGTGTGGTGTGTGTGTGTGTGTGTGTGTGTGTGTGGGGGGGGGGGGGTAGACTTAGCCACGACTGTAAGGATAATGAGAGGCAAAGTAGAGTGGACACAGGATGGAAGGGAGAGAGAGAGAGAGAGAGAGAGAGAGAGAGAGAGAGAGAGAGAGAGAGAGAGAGAGAGAGAGGCGTAGAGGAGGAAAAACAGAAGGGAGGGAGGGGTGTGAAGTCAGGCATGCGGCTTTATTGGATTAGCCCTGCTGTCCTCCCTCCTCTGTCACAGCTCTTTCGTCCCTCTTCGTCCCTCTTCCTCCCTCTTCCTCCTCGCCTCTCTGCGGTGTCCTCTGCTCCAGTTCAGCCAGGGGGAAGAGGTGCCCTCCCTGCACTGCAGGCCAGCGTGGGGCCTGGGTTGACCCAGAACCCTGCGGGCAGATGACTGTTGTGGGTAGATGCTCACCTCCTAAAGGCTGAGCAGACATGGTACAGTGAGGAGAGGACTACTTACAGCCACTTAATCTGAAGTGGGTTTAGCATGTTTGACACAAATTGCAAATGTAACCCTCTGTAATTCTCCATTGAAACAAATGGATGGATTGTTCACCGTGGGTTTGTAGGCCAATCAGTGCAAAAGTGTACTGGCCAAGGTAGATTTGGTGTAGTGATCCCCTTCCTGGATGGGATCCAGAGCTCTCAGCTTGATTCACTTGCTATGCAGATCATGGGCACATTCAGAAAGCAGTTTGTATTGACCCACAGCTTTGTTTATGAGAGGTCCTGGTGGACATTTGTATTCATCAGATTTCAGTCGTTACAAAATCGTCTACAGACACAGAACACCGAGTCAACATCAGACAGACAAGCAAACATGGTTAAAAAAAAAAAGTATTAGTACTTGGCACAGTGTCCCATCCTATCCTTATGACTATCTTGCCTGGAAGGCCTGTGTGTGCACAAGTAGACCCATCACATGATCAGCAACAGTGTAAGACCATCCTGCCGACGGCTGGCGTAGCTGTAGAGAGGCCGTGACTGATCAGAGATCTGTGCCTATAGCGCTGAGGTAGGGCAGTGAGCTGTAGACGATGCAGCTTGAGCTGACCTGAGTTAGTGCTGCCTCACTGCAGGTCATACGAAATGCGGTTGGCCTACCTTTGGAATAAACATACCACGGACTCGCTTACTGTTTTCACATGTGTGCTCAAATGATAGTGCACACTGTGCATAGATGCAAATGCAGCTTACCTTTGTACCATCACACATTATCACTCATAGCTAACACGCAAACACACACAGGCACCCATAAAGCTCCTCCTTTATCACAAGTGGGAGACATTCAGTACAGACCTGTCAGACACACACACAATTAAAAGGCTTGTAAACCTCATCACTTGGAGTGGGAGCAGCAGCTGTTGTGGACTGTTTTTTTTCCCTCAGCCACACACACACACACACACACTTGTAACCTTATATGTACAATCAAGCTTGATTTGCGTCTCTCTGTCTCTTTCTCAGGTTCTTTGCCCTTTCCTCTCTGCGACTTCTGTTTCTGCTGTGTGTGGGCTTAGCTCTGACAGTCTGTGTGGACACATGGAGGAATAAGATCTGGCCAGAAATCAGAGGTGAGCTCACTATCCCTGCCCCCTCCCCCCTTCTCTCCGTTTCTCATTCTCTCTTTTTGTCCATCTATCACTCTCTCCGTGTCTCTCTCTCTCTCTCTCTCTCTCTCCCTCTGCCTTGCTCTCCTCTCTCGGGTATAAGTCCACTCCACTCCTCTCCACTCACTGCTGTGCTGTGTGTACCTACCTACCAGTGCTACTGACATTAATTACCCTCTCTCCACTTAATCACTCTTCCTCTCAAACAATTACCACAATCCTGACCTTTAACTCAATCCTGCCAGGGGATGCTTCTGCATAGTCACCTCTGCTGTGTGTGTGTGTGTGTGTGTGTGTGTGTGTGTGTGTGTGTGTGTGTGTGTGTGTGTGTGTGTGTGTGTGTGTGTGTGTGTGTGTGTGTGTGTGTGTGTGTGTGTGTGTGTGTGTGTGTGTGTGTGTGTGTGTGTGTGTGTGTGTGTGTGTGTGTGTGTGTGTGTGTGTTTGTTTGTGTAGGTACGCTTGCCTTGTGTGTACAGCTGTCGCCTCTCCGCTCTCCACTCTCCCTGTGAAATCTAAATTGTATCCCATCCCTGCTGTGAAGACTGCCCAGTGCCCACTCCCCCAGACTCACTCTGTCGTCTGTGTGTCTCTTATTTCTCCTTACAGTCAAAAGACTGGACGAGAGCGAAAGTGAAAGGTACGGTTTCTATATGATTGCTATGCACAGATGTGGTTGTGGGTGGTTGGTTTTGTTGTTGTTGTTGTCATGGCGGTGTTGCCGTGGCGAGGTCACTGACGCTGCTCCCTGTTGGCGTGTAGCTGGGGCGTGGTGCAGCCGGGCACTCTGAGCGTGCCGGAGCTGTGCCAGCACACGGCCGAGCTGTGGGTGGCCTGCGTGTCCTGCTCCGCCGGCCTGGTCAACTTCAAGCGCCGCAGCCCTGGCAAGGTGAGGCAACGGGCACACCACACACACACACACACACACACACACACACACACACACACACACACACACACCGCCAACCCTTCAGAAGCATACACACACACACACACTGAGGAGGCCAAGCTGTCCCTGAGCAAATATGATCAATACAATACAACCATCTGTCCTGTCATGTCATGGCATGCACACACACATACACACCCAGATGAGCTATTCAGCCAAATGACACACTTAACCCATCAGAGTTGTCGTTAACAGCGAGCAGATCATCCATACTTGCATCTCTTCTCTTTGTGTTGCACTAGTTCTGTGTGCTGACCTGTGGAGTCTTCACCTTCTTGGCCATGGTGGGGCGCTATATTCCTGGACTGTTACTTTCCTACTCGGCAGGTATGTGCAAACATCTTGCAGGCAGCAAACCACAACAGGCTGAGTCATGCAACAGCACACAAACAATCCATAATATTACTTGGATCACCATGGTCACTTGATTATCTTGATAAGCATCACCTGGAGCTGAAGCCTCTGTTAGGGGTTTTTAATGGTGCAAACAATGAGGACATAACAGAGGATCTGTTGCAATAAATAGGTGACTGCCCTTTTCCATCTGTTTTATATCCAGTTGTAATGAGGAGATTTTGGTTGCTGTGTGGTTTTTTGCTTTTGCTATGAAAATCATGCCTTAGGGCAAAGCACTTGATAGAGGCAATTGGACTGGAGTTTATTGAATTTATTAACCATTAAAAAAAGTCATATTTAGAAGAGTACAATTCAGAAATATAAAGGGTTGACAGAACAGGATGACATTTTTAAGGAAATATATATGAAGGCTTTCAAAAATAGCCACCACTCGACAGATAAACAAACTATGTTCCAGCTCAGATTTTCTTGCTTCGTCTAATTAGGGATGTAGCGCCAGCTGTCATCGTCTGAGAGCCCAGCGTTGCCATGGGAAACAAAAGTACACAGTGGCATATTAGAACAGTAGGTTGACCGTCTCTTCTGTTCATACATAAAGCCAATACAAAGACATCACTTGATGGCAGCTGCTATTAAAACACACCAGTCAGCTCGTCGTCTCTCACAATCTACAGCGGAGTGTAACGTTACACACTGTGCCGCTTTAACTTGAACGTAGCCGTGAAAGGGGAGAGAAAGGCCACTGACCTCCACCATCTCCTCCCCCTGGACCTCGCGCACATGGGTGAACTTGTCCGTGGTGCAGATCAGCTTTCCGTCCTCCATGCGCGCCATGCACTGCTCACAGCAGACACACACACACACACACACACACACACACAAAGTGTGTGTAATCAATAAGACCAACCGCTCTGGCTGCTCTACCAGCACACAGAAGCAGCACAGACTAGCCAGTGCATTTGTCGCAGAATGTCACCAGCCCAAATGTCATGCAGATTTATGAAAAGGATTGGAACACCTAAGACCTCGTCAAACAAAATGCTCAATGAATATTTAGCAACTCTTATTCGAAGTTACATTATGCATTTCTATCCAGAAATGTACTACACATGTATTTTAGTTAAACTGCTGGGTGTCCAGTGCAGTGGTTCAGCATACAGTACACCGTGTTCTGGTCAGGTAGGGAATGCTTTATGAGAGTGGGCACGGCACAGTGCTGAGGTGACGCTCACCTTGAGCTTCTTGCCGTCCATGGTGTTCATGATGCTCTCGCGCCCCAGCGTGAACGAGTTGGAGGTGGAGCGCAGCGGCGTCTTCACCGTCACCACAAAGTCCTCGCCATTCTGCTCGATCTCCGTCACCGGCTTCACGTCCCGCATGATGCGAACGAGCGTGTCTGGCACAGCTGAGAAATGCATGAAATACACACACACACACACACACACACACACACAGACACAGACACACACACACACACACAGACATGCACACATGCACAGAATGAGTAGGATTATAACATTGTAGTAATCCTCTGGTGGATCATGAGATCAGAGAAGCTGAACTCTGAAAACTAGTGTTGTATGTTGATGCATCCGCATACTATTCATACTGTTTTTAGGTAAGCAATTCATAATAAGCCTTAGTGAAACAGAAAATGAATAGGCAGCATTCAGACAGCCACCAAAAGTGACTAATTCATTAATGACTAGATTGTAGTGAAGTTAATGAACCTACTCTACCATGTTCGAGTGCAGGAGTTTGATGTTACTCACACAAGACTTTGAAGAATTCTTCGTGGTTCTCCTGGGAGTACATCTGCCACGCTCCATTGAAGGCCATCTGCTTCGGTTTCCTCAGCGCCTTAGTAAAGTGTCAGAAACAGAGGCAGAAGTGGGTACCAGGTCAAGCCAACAGCAAGCGTGGGACTAGAGTACTGGCTGGATGTACAGTACTGTATGTTGTGCAGACGGAGAGGCTACGGATATTAGTTAGGCTGGAGATGGTGTGGTATCCATGACTGGGACTTGTTGTCCCTCTTGTTGTTTGGTGTGAAATCCCTGTGGAGGATACAGGAACTAAACTCCTAGCAATGTGACTGCTTTCTAACAGTAGCAATAATGTGTTTCAGTTTTGCTCCAAGCAAGTACGACTGAGTGGGGTATAAAAAGAAACTTTTTTTTTCTTTGGTACATAAATACATGTACACATGTGGTTATTCTTGAATCCTTCAAAGCGGAACTATATAGTTCTTCTTCTTTAGCTTAATTTACCATAACGTAACCACTTTAGAGTCATTGGAATGCTCATATGACCTTTTCTGGGGTGAATGGTGGCCGCCTCGCTTCCCTCTAGCATCTGTAAGCGTAAAATCCAGCCTTGCAGCTTTGGGCCGGCAGGCCGACAGAATGTAAGAAATTGCTTTACTGCACTACACACATACAAGCCAGGCACCAACAACAAGGTATAATAACAATATAACAAGGTAGCAATGGAGTTTCTCAGACATTCGCAGGGAAAAAGGAAACTACAGACTGACCGATTTAGGAGTGTCGTAAAAATGATAATAATATATACTCTGAAGCTGTAGGGGGAGCTCTGCAGAGAAACCTGCAAATGAAAAGCGAGAAGACAGAGAAGAAATTGTCAACTGTATAGGGCGTCTTTAATGGTGATTTATGTGAGCTGAAGAGTGAAATAACAATACTAATGATGATCCTTTCCCCTCTACCTCCTGTAACTCTCCCGTAGTGCTGTCGGTGCTGCTGTGTCCGCTGGCTGTGTACCACCGCCTGTGGCAGCGTGTGTGTGTGAGGCTGGAGCCGGCCCTGCAGTGGCTGGACTTCAGTCCTGCAGGCTACATGATGTCCAAGCCCCTCGACAACCAGTGTAAGTAACCAGCAAATAGACCAGTGTGCAAGAACCTAGAAATTAGGGACAGCGCCATTTGGAAAAGATATCTAATTGCAGTTTTTTTCTGACTGATAATTGAAATTGCTATTTGATTTACAATATACATTTTTAAAGTCAAGCTTCAGTTCCAAATTTCACTTCAAGTTGGGCGACCTTTGAGTGGTGAGCACAGCACTCCAGTAAAGTAAGCTTCAAAGCACGAGGAGAATGACATGAATATAAAAGTAATAGATGTGATAAGATTAACTATTGGGATTTGCAAGCTGCATAATTAATTGTAGCCTTTGCAATTAGTTCAAATATTAGAACTACCAGTTCCAGTCCAACGTCAACACCCCATCGGTGCTGCTGAGCCAAAGATTTTAATTAAAAAAGATGCTACATTAGATCAGGTTCAAATGTATTGTCATTGTACAGAATGCAAGGGTATATCCATTATTGTAGTTCATGCATAGAAAGGAATGAGACCTGCTAAATAGTATAATTAACACAGAGAAAGTAACCATGCACCTGAGTATTTTCACTATCGTACTAGCTGTTGTACTTGGGCATATAAAAGCACTGTGTGTCTCAAGTATTAGTGATTGAGCATCTGTACTGCAGAGCACGGAGTCTGATGAACCGTTGACCCTTGTGTTTCAGTCTTGCGCCAGCCCATCCGCGGAGCAGCATCCACCGAGGCTGACGACAGTGAGGAGGAGCTGGCGGCTTTCTGTCCCACGGTAAATCCCCCAGTCTATATATAACCCCCATCCCTCGCCAAATCCACACACAGACTACAACCACATTGCTGGAGAAATCCCTCGGATCACATATAATCATACTGCTTGAAGTCCTTAGGACATCAAATAAAGCCACTGGATTGCATGGATATTTTGTAATCCACTAGATCTCATGTAGACATTATGCTGTCAGTTTAATCAGGCCCTTATTGGATGTGTTAGTCTGCTGGATCCAGTCTGTTTTGACATGTCTGAAGTGGGCACATCTGAATATGATGAGATGGTTTGGAACTGTGGATAAGTGAGAGAGCAAAACCGTAATCTCCTGTCTGTAGTTGTTGTCAGCAGTCACATTAGAGTATTTTGATTTGAAATATGTGATGTTAATTCTGACTTTCTCTTTTTAGTTTGATGATGCTGTGGTTGCTAAGGAACTAGCTCTCACCGACTCAGAGCACTCAGATGCTGAGGTCTCATACACAGAAAACGGCACCTTCAACCTTTCCAGGGGTCAAACCCCTCTCACAGAGGGCTCTGAAGGTCAGGCTCCATGAGCATCATGGGAAATGTAGTCCTTCCTCATAAGCCTCTTTTGTTCAAGATATTTCTGTTTTTGTGTCTTTTGCCACCTTCTTTGATACAAGTTGTTGACTCCGGTCATGTGTTGACTGTGCTGTTTGTGGTTGTCCATCTTAAGACCTGGATCGACACAGCGACGCCGAGGAGTCGTTCGCCTGCGACCTGCCGGACTTCCCCTCCATCAACCCGGACGCCACCCTCATGGAGGACGACGACGACCCCAGCCTCGGGCTGCCCAGTCTGAGCTCGGCGGGCCTGTCGGGCCACCGGGGCTCGGCCCTGCTGGACCTGGACTCGGACCAGGAGGAGGAGGAGCTGGAGGGCGCCCAGCTGTGCCTCAGCGCGCTGCAGCAGGCCTCCACCCAGATCTCGGGCCAGCTGGCCGGCACCATCACCTCCACCCTGCTGCAGGCCGCCCTGGCCAGCCAGGTCCAGGCCCACATCCAGGCCCAGGCCCAGCCCCAGCCCCAGCAGCAGCACCGCCAGGCTGCTCCGTCCAGGCGCAGCGGCCGGGACCCCGGCGCCCAGGGGACCCACCACCACCGGAGCTACCGGCACCAGTCCAGCTCGGAACTGGACACGGACCTGGACGGGGAGGACTTTGAGATGCTGGACCAGTCCGAGCTGAGCCAGATGGATCCGCTGGGGCCGGACGGGGGGGCCAGAGGAGGAGGGTCGGGGGGCAACAACGCTGGATTCCTGTCCAACCTGCTGGGGAAGCCTCAGTAAAGCCAGTGGGGGCCACCCATCTCCGCTACCTATCCTTAAAGTGGATACATTGTGTGTGTATGTCTATGTGTGTCTATGGTTTGGGTCTGAATGCTGATGTGAAAACGGCTGGCAATTCTATGTGTAATTGCACAATTGCGTGAGATGTGAGATCATGTAGAAGACTGGAAGAGTGTGTGTGTGTGTGTGTGTGAGAGAGAGTGTGTGTGCGTGTGTGTCTACTGCACTGTCAGTGTGTTTGACTTTGATTTCTAGGTCCCAGCAGTCACAAGTCCATCTCTGACCGCCTCTAGAGTTATCACTGTGAAGTATTTCTCATCTCCTCAGTTTCCTCCATTTGGACTTCCTGTTACCTACCAGGGTCTATCCCTCCTATATCTTGTTTTGTAGGCAGAGCAATAGAACACAGGAAATAAATTAATAAATATTTTTTAAAAATGTTAATCAGACAACGTGTGTTTAAAACAGAAACCATTGAAAGAATAAAGATTAAAAAAAAAAAAAAATACAGAAATCTTACTCAAACCAGCACAACTGACCAGCTCCCTTTGTCCCAGTATACATGTTAAGCTGCAGGGACCTCTTGACAGTGGGAACCGAGTCTAAACCCCCACAAACTGGCCTCTGTGTCCACACGCTGGCCAGTAGGCCTCTAACGCAGGACCAATGGGGCTGTAGTTGTCAGCGCAGCAAGGAGATGGGAGCAGCACGATGATGTCACTGCAGATGCAACATGGGAATTGGTGTTCAGGAGACCCTGCCTGTTGCAAGGCTGTTACCCAGCAGCCAAAGCCAGGCTGTAATGATGCCTGTGAAGTTGAATCATTCTCTTGTTTATTTCGCACTCTAAATCCAAAGTGACCCGCCAATACAGGGACATATTTATCAGTCTGTGCTCCCTGTGGCTCAGTGGCATCTCTTAAGGGTGTTGCCAAGTATCTCATTTGGACGCTTTTGGAGAGGAAGGATATGGAGTTTCACACATCAAGTGTGACTCTCGTATACTACAGTATGAATGACTTGTGAACTGAAGGCTTGGCAGTCATTCATTAGAGCTTGGCCACTCTCTCAGGTGAGCTCCAGGCCCTGCCACTGTGTGATGCGTGTTGGCGGGTACTGCGCTAGTGCAGATGCTGCCTTCACTTGTCTAATAGAGAGGCCAAAGGGCTGAAGGCACCCGTACCTTTTTTCTCTAACTCTCTCTCTCTCTCACACACACATACACACTTGCTCTCTCTTCAACTGCTGAAAGCACCCATAACCTTCCCTCACACACACACACACACTCTCGCTCTCTCCCTTTCCAGCTGTTGAAAGAACCCCCCTCCTTCTCTCTCACACACAAACACAAACACACACACTGCAGTGAAAACTTGCTGCTGCAGTGTTTACCTCAGGCACAAATGACCATAGAGCTTCACTGTAAGCATGAGGATTGTTTTCCAAGGCCTCTGTCTGGTCTCAGTGCTGGCTTGCCTGCCGTCTGCTGTATTTCTGAAGGTCTTGCCAAATGTCCAGAAAACCCAACAGGCTGACCTGTTCATATCCTACGTTTGAGAACCCTCAAGTCTAGCTGACCAAGAATGATATTCATGTGCTGCTGTTTACTTTTCTAAAGCATCACAGAACACATCTGTTCTTGGGTATTTAGTATTTACAAGTTAGTTTGTCAATCCATTTTCTTGTTTTTTTTTTGTTGTTGCTTTCTCCCTTTTAATTCTTTCACACTGTTTCTGCTCTACTTCTCCCAGTTCCCGTGTCTATTTTAGCTACAGTTTGCTCCAATTTTAACTTCAACCCCCTTGAGTTTATTTTAGACATTTCTGATGGTGTGATGTATGTAGGTGATGTGAACACAGATGAGGGCGAGAGAGTCAATGCTGTTTGCTCATTATTTGCTGTGTTTATTTCATGGCAGTCAATGGCCGCTCCCGTCGCAGGCTCAGTACCGTTCCATTAAGACTCTGGAGCCAAATTCCCATCCCTGTATCGTTTCCATGGCAACTGTGAACTGCCAGGATGCAGCATCAGAGTTCGCACTCTTTCTGCACATAATACTTTTACTAAACAGGGTGGTTTAATAATTACATAACAACATCCCAGCAAGATAACCTTTAACTACATTGTAAAATAAAATGTAGTTATTTAAATGTACATTTTCAGCAAAACTGAGCAACACCGCCCCCCTCCCCCTCCCAACCATACACCCCCTACACTGAATGACCATATATGCAGGACAATATGATAGACGTTGAGCTGATATGTGACATTGCTGCACATGTTATGTATAGTGCAAGTGAGTGAAAAGCCCTTCTAAAAGAAGTTGTTTAATGAAGGATAAAAATAACTGGTTTATGTACATTGGACCCGACAAATTAGGCTACATGTAGGTGGAATACTGCTCAGACGGGACAAAAGAAGGCTGGTTTATACTTTAAAAAGATCTATTTTTATTTGTGCAGTGTTGTAATTATAAAGTAATGTTTGTGATAAATCCAGTATAATATATAGTTTGTGCCGCTGAAGATCCTCATCCCAGGAGAGCCTGTCAAGAGTGTGCAGTCCAAACTGAATTGAGGTCTGTCCTGTGGTGGACAGATACAGTACATATGCTAGTCCTGCTTGGTTGACCCCCCGTGGAGCCCTAGTAAGGAGTTTTAGTTCTTTGATGAAAGACCATTCTCTGGCATGAGTGTATAGTTCTGTAAACGTGTATCGGTAAATACATGTCCCTCTCTATCCCTCTGGTTTTTGATATGTTTTGATGTGCAAGTACATTAAAGAATTTCTGATTAAAAGTATTCTGAATGACAATTATTTCTATTGCCTCTGCAATTTCTCAGAAACATTAGTTAATAACATCTACATGAAAGATGAAGTTGGCAGAGTTTTGGTGATGGCATTTTGAAGGCTTTATAAAAGGGCTTGGCTAGCATTTCTATATTTTTCTGCATGCTTGCATTTTGTGTAATGGCAGTAATGAAATACATTTTAAAAAAAAAGCCCAGAAACAAAGATGCTAAGAACTCTCTGAGAAACAGTCAACCCTGTCTGCCCTATATGTACATTAAGCCCATTGGCATTGTATTCAAACAACAAACACAATAGCATACATGGCACACGTTACATGTTGAATCTTGGTTCAACAATAGAAAAGTCTCTATACTAATAATAATATTCTGCCATAGAGGTTAAGTAAGGAATGATAAATGAATCAAGCAGGGCAGCATAGTGGTCTAAACATGTTCACAGAAAGCCTGAATGGACTTTATTATTTTTTGTAGTCAACCAAGCAGACAATTTATTTTTATGTTAATCAAAGGAGTAACAGTGCAAACACAAAATGTACGTAAGACTGTCCAGTTAGGCCAAAAACAGCAACTTAATGACCATTCTGACCTTAGGTGGTATTTTAACACTGAGAGCAAAAGAGAATGTCTGATTACAAAAAGGCATCTTCCATCCCTCAAATGATGAAACCTATGTTTGGAATACTTCACAGATGAACATGAATCGTGGAATAAGTGAACACTAAAGGTACAAGGCCCAGACCAGGAAGGAAGATCAGAGCGAGATGCAAGAGGACTCTTAACAAACTGCATCAATCTATCTATCTATCTATAATCTATCTATATATTAAGATAAATACCAAAATAAATGAAAATATTTGGTGTTGCTGTTACTGCTTTTGAAGCAATACCTATCTGTAGTAACCTTCAACAGAAAAAATATATGTATATGTATGTAGGACAGGATACACTAGATGAGCTCAGACAAATTACTGGGCCTCCTGCCAATTACAAACAAGTCAAAAATAAAACACACATTTGCATCATCTTGTAGACAGTATTTTGAAAACCATTTCTCCCAATTTCTTCCTCCAGCAAACGTTGACATCAGCCAATAGGGCACTTTAGATCTGAACTATCTATGAACTAATAGAATGGACAAGGAATATAAGTAATTATAAATTATAAAGTACAAAGAAAACCAGTGCAGTCGAACAGTTATTTCAATTAAACAAAACCTCTTCAAAAATGTAATAAAACAAAGTATTTCCATGAGGAAAAGGACAACAAACCTCTCCTACGCCTTACTGTTGGTTTTTATAGTGTTCTGGTTTCGTGTGTATCTTCACACAAAATAATGTAAACAAGATACATTTTGGACCATAATGCTTTTAGCATGAAATGTAGAGATCTCACATGCTGAAGTGCTCGCTGACAGAAGGTTTCTCCACCCACGATCCAAAGCCTTTCTGAGCCAGGTACGACTTGAAGACACTCTTGGCCTCCTGATAGGGTTTCGCCATCATCTTGGCCTCCCTGTAGGACGCAGCGCAAACAAGGTCATTTCTCTGTGCCTCTTTGGCCACCAAGTTGAAGCGACTCAACATGGCGGCTTTGCACAGACGGCTGGCCAGGGCCGGGCCACTCTTGAACGGAGACTCCTCGACGGTTTTGCCCTCGAGACCGTTGACCACTTCCAGGGAGACGTCACCTTGACTCCAGTTGATGCTGAGAGCGCGCTGAGCAGTGGGCCAACTAGCGGATGTGATGTTGGCTACCAGGCTGATGTGAGGCCGGTGGACACAGTAGTAAATCGGCAGCTTTGTGGTAATGCCATCCACACGCTGGTTCACAGCGATCTCCATGCCCCGAGGGTTGCTGCAACTGTCATCCCCGATGAGAATGCTGCTGACATACACTGGCTCCATGAAGTGACTGAGGAGAGACCCTTGGAAGCCCAGAACTTGCCACTGGGTGATCTTGTCTGTGGTGGACATACTGACCACCTTTGAGGAGATCTGGTCGACTGTGGAGGAGAAGACAGAGAAGACCTTCCCCTCAATGGTCACATGTAGGCTGATCTGGTTGTTCACTTCCCACGCAGACATGGACAGTGGATTCAGCCGTAGGTGTGGTGGGATTTGAGCGGCTCCTTTGGGAAGCTGGTTCATGTACAGGTGCAGTTTGACGTCACTCTTTAGGCTGAGCAGCTTGGTCTTCTCATCTTGTTGGAATATCGACTTCTCCTGCAGATGGCTGTTTGTGCTGTAGAAGAGCAGCAGGTGCCTGTAGAGATACCTCAGGAGTGATCGACGTGCTGTTACAACGGCATGGGAATCATGGAGAATTCGCCCATTTGATGTGATGCTTTCTTTAGTATTGTAACTGCCAGTTCCCAAGGCCACCACCTCGTAACCTGAAGATGACTGGGCTACAAATGCGGCCACTGTGCTCCCACAACCTGAAAACTCAGGGCACATGTCCAGCAATTTTGAGATGGACTCATTCACAGCATTTCGAATTTGCTCTTCCAAAGGATTCTTCTTCCTCTCGTGGACCAACATCCCTGAATGTACCTCTGAAGTGGCAGGCTGAGGTTCTTCTTTCACAGGTAAGGGGGGAGGCCCTGGTACTCTTCCAACACCACCATTGAGTACTCCTTGGTTTTCTAACATGGGTAGGAAGTCCTGCAATGCAAGCTGAGCAGCTTTTGCCTTAGCCTCCTTCTTAGTCACTCCCATACCCGTCTTGTATTCCACATCATCAATCACGGCACAGTATGCGAAATATAAAGTTGTGACATTACCTGTGGTGACTGTTTCTTTCAAATCCAGTTGAAAGCCCAGCGTCTGAGACAACTGGTGCAATGCTGATATAGGATTTGTTTGTCCTCTTTTATATCTCGCTACTAGCTCAGCAACCCCAACTTTTGGCTTAGCATTGTAGCGTTCTCGTGAAAATCCCTCAGAGGTGACATTGGTTTGGGGAACACTTGAGAGCATGTTATGCCCAGTCTGTCCATTAATATTCTTTTGAAGAACACTGGCAAAGCTTGGAGTCCTGGATGAAGGATTTAGTCCACCTCGACTCATTTTCGACAAAGCTCAATACCACTACCTGCTAGTATGTGAAGTTTAGTGTGATGGTTTTCAATCAATTCCCATCACGTCTTGAATGACGTATTGACCCACAATGCACCACGGCGCGCGAAACTCAAGAAAACAAACAGCACTACAAGCAAACTTTACGAACAACTGCGAAGTAGGAACTTGAGATATGAGCAAGAAAGATTCAGCGGGTTTGTGAAACTACAGACATTTCTTCATAACACGTAGTAATTGTCCACACGTCACGTTGAATAGTTAAGGTTTGCTGGATGTAGTTTAGCAATGTTGTTCAAAGAAACAATAGCTAGCAACAATAGCTAAAAAAACCCTCCTTTAACATTAGCTTGTACATTACTGCTAGGCAAGCAAGCCCCATAACAGACTGATTTAACGGCACTTCATATGTTTTTACTCAACGATTGTTGCTAGAGCTGTTTCAAGACTACTATTCAAACTGGAACCTGCGTGTGTCATTTTGGTAGCGGTGGCCATCATTGTCACTTATCTGAATGAGCAGAATCGACCTTACAGCGCTCAAGATGTGTTTGGGAACCTACAGAAGCAGCACGGCTTTGGTAAAACGGTGAGTGGTGGTGATGGGTCAGACTACTAAAACCGCTAAACATACATTTAGTAAAATGGCAGTGGTGGGGCTCGTCATGAGTTATCTAACCAAGAAAGGACGAATAATGTTTCCCATAGATTTATTCATAAAACGGTTTGCACCATAACAGCTGTTGCTGACAACTCGTTACAGGCTGTGGTCAAGGCAATGGAGCAACTGGCCCAGGAGGGCAAGATTCGGGAGAAGACTTACGGCAAGCAGAAGATATACTTTGCCGACCAGGTGAACGCAACCGTTTTTTTTTCACAGGCTACTTTGTGGTGTGATTGATATGAAGGTATATTTGGTTGTTGAACGTACGATCTCTATATTACATGCAATTAATCTGGTTGTGTAATTCCAGGCCCAGTTTACAGACGTGAGTGACTCTGATCTGAAGACCATGGACACACGCATCTCTGAGCTAAGCTCACAGGTGCAGGAAGTCACACAGAGTTGCAGGCAGTTGGAGTCTGGTGTGTGTTTGTTCATTCCATCACATACATTCCCTCATAACACAACATACTGCAGAGCTAAACTCACACCCACCCAAGACGTGGGGACGAGGTATTGTTGACTGGGCTCATGATTTCCAACCTTGTAGAGCTGAGGGAGCTGAACAGCTCCTTGACCTCCGAGGAGATGACCTCTGAGATCCAGGAGCTGAAGCCAGAGTGTGCATCGTACCGAGAGCGCCTGCAGAAGATCAAGTGTGCAACTAATCATGTCTCACCAGAGGAGCGAGAAAAGGTCAGATTTCAGAAGACACCCCCCCCCCCCCCCCCATGACTACATTTATACTTATGGTACATAAACTTCATTTACATGGTGCACCAAGTATGAGAGGGTGTATGGAATTATAACACAATGAAGAATATCAGTGTCTGTAATTCTTTTGCTTGATGTGCGCAAACCTTCTGCAGATTCACAAAGCCAGAAATCTCTACGTGAAGGAATGGAGGAAGAGGAAGAGACTGGTATGTTTTTGTTTTCTCATCACTTGTTCCTCCTTTGCACAATTATTGATTGCCTACTGCCCACGAGACACGTTAAGGGTTTCGTGTGTGCAGCAAACATTCGAGTGATGCTGATGTGAGATGATGCTTATATTCTCCATGTTGATGTCTTTATTAGACACAGGACATGATGGGTGCCATCCTGGAGGGCTACCCAAAGAGCAAGAAACAGTTTATGGTAAGATGGGCTCTAACCAGTCATGTGTTGTAATTTAACGGTCTGTAAAAGACAGGCAGGACTTCAAAGGGCCAGTGAAACATGGAATTATTGAATTAATCCTTCCCAGGGAACCTTGTCTCAATACTTCTAACAACCCAACACATTTACCACACACTTCCCTTTTTTCCTGTCCTTCCACCACACTTTGACTTGTACTTTAAACTTCTGCACACTCGTCCTCTGGTAATACTAATGTTAAACCAAAGATACTTAAATACGCTTTTTCAACCGTCTCTGGTTAAACATTGATGTTCTGTTAATTGCTACCTATGGTCCATTGTAGCCTGATTGTTGTTCATCATTTTGCAGTCGCTTTGGATAAGTGTCTGCTAAATTAATATATTTAATGTGATTAGTGGATACATATTCAGTATCTCTTTGCTTGGAGGTTGGCAGGATGAACACTGACCTTGAAGGTCTCTCTCCCTGTCTCTTAGGAGGAGGTTGGTGTGGAAACTGATGAAGAGCACAAAGTGACCATACCTGATATTTAATGAAATTGGGTGTTTGAATGTTTGTCTTCAATGGTCACCATGGATGTATGCTACCAACTGACTGCAGTGTCTGTGTGAGCGGTAACACGTAGCAGTCCTTATGTAGTGGCAGACTGGAAACTTGGCTCATGGCAAGTTTAAAGTAAGGAGTGAGGATTTCCTGTTCAAGAGACTGCATGGCATCCAACAGCCGGATATGAAAAATGAAGGTTATAGAGTCAGGAACAGTGAATATTGTTTATTTCCAATTACAAATTGTTCATACAAAAATATTTAAACTGCTCTTGTAAATATCAGCATACGATTTCAAGAGTTTATTGCCAGCACACAAGGTTCCAACATACATCCAATATTGATTAATATCTATTTAGTTATTTCCCTTTTAATATTTTGGCATTGCATTTCATGATATAAAAATTCCTGATTACCTTTGTTTTTTGGATTGTGCTGCAACATTCTCTACAACCTTATTATTTTGGTTGAATTAAAATAGTCACCATATATGACAAGATTTGTCATTATTGAGTGTCTCTGTGCTTCAGCAATATGAGAGTAACACATAATAGGTACACTAGAACACAGCAAAAACAAACCACTAACTGCACGATGACAATCTGAAACATTTTTCAGGCAACTCGTTTAAAACCACTTATACAGAAAGTAGAGATAGTGTTTCCACTGTCTCTTGACATTCAGTGTGAAAAAAATAAAAAAATTGAAACGAGTACGGTTGGTTGTTTGATTACACTGAACAAGAGACATATCTGTCCCTGCATGAAGAACCACCACACAAATCTTGCGCACACAGCACACTAGAGAAACCAGAGGCAGCAGCATCATCACAACACTGTGAAGCTAAGAACACTGAGCTGTGTCACGTGACAACAGAGGAACTCCACAGGGCCCCCAAACCAACCACAAGGGGGCACTAAGACCAGAGTGAAAGAGAATAAGGCTATCTCCTGGACACCAAGCCCCAACCAGCTTCATAACACAGAGGGTTGACTTAAAGCCCTCACATGTTTGAAAATGATGTAATTAATGCTACTTAAACAGGTTTTTTGCTCAAAAGCAGAATGGCTCTGCTGATTCCAACCAGAGACGCTGGGGACAGAGTGGGGCAAGAATACAGCACCAGCCGGCCACCATGATCACCGCAGCTATGTAATACAGGCAGTATAGGGGTGTGTATGTTGGATGTGTGCGTGCGTAAGAAGGGAGTGTTGTGCATATTCCCTGCTGAGTGTCACGTCGGCATGAATGACAGACAGGGAACTGTTTCGGGTGTCCATCTGCGGCCATCAGTACAGCTGAGCGTTGAGCCGTCTCAGGATCTCCACCACAAACTCCCTCAGCGTCTGTCACGTGAGAGGAGAGAAGTTCCGATGGTCATTAATGCCACTGAAGACAGCGACACAAACTTCTTCAACGACTTTCACAAGAAGCAAGACCAGATTGCAAGTACATAAATGCATTCATTACAGTTGCAACATCTCCGGGGACACTGACAAACTGTCACAGCCTGAACACACAAACACTTGGCCATGTTGCCTATAAGAAGTATTAATTCAGGCTTATGACATTTACATATATTTGCAAGTTTTACATCATTTGTTAAGATAGCTCGGGTACATAAACTCAAATATAGATCATTATTGCTTAAATGGAACCCCTATGCACAGCCCCAATTGTGTACATATGAACATATTTGTGAACATATGTACTTATATGTTCGTCAGGCACTGACATTTCATATATAGATTAGATTTTACGTCATCTTTTGTATGTGTGAGCACTAACTATCAAATGTGTGACCGTGTTGTAAGCATCTTGCACAACCTGCTGGATTAGCTGTTCGACCTTTCACAGTCTTGCTCTTTTTGTGTGTGTGTGTGTGTGTGTGTGTGTGTGTTATTCTACCTGGGGCTTGCAGTGCTCCTCGATCCACCTGAAGACGCAGGCCGACAGCTCCTCGAAGCTGCTGAAGGACACCGAGGCGCTGAAGCTCTGAAACAGCGAGTCCATGATGCTCTGGAACACGCTGAACTTCACCTGGTCCGACACCTGCTCGTTGCCCTGCTGTGGGTTGTTCTGGTGGGCCTTCACTATGTGCTCATAGTTCCTAAATGAAAATGTTTTGTTTTATTGGTGTTCTCCTTGTGTGACAGACAGTCATGCTGCCAATCAAAAGTATCATTAGCTCCTAGGCCAATAAAATCCAGTCTGTCAATCATAATAATCTGAAAAACAATCAAATTGTCCAATTTCCCTGAAGCGCCTACTTTTGTCCCATAAACAGTTATCTATCTATTTAGATCTATCTTTCTATCAAACGGTGGCTGTGGAGGTGTGTGTAGATACCAGTCGCAGGTGGGCAATAATTAGCTAAGATAACAACCAGAATAAGAAGTTGAAATAAAGTTGAAGTTGAAGTAATGCTTTATCAGATGTTTTAAATGTATCATATGGTGAATACTGAACTGAAAATGAACTTCAAAAATGACATTGCAAATCAAATCGCTCAATCAATTCAATATTTCCCCCAAATCTCCCACCCCCCTCTAATCTATCCGCTCCCCTTCCCTATCCCTCACATACTTCCATCTTCTAACCCCCTTCCCTTCCTGAACTCACGTTTTCATAATCTTCAAGGCCATCACTTCCTTCCTCAGCGTGGACACTTCATCCTCCTGCTTCTTCTTTTCTTTGTGCAGGAACTGAATGTAGTCTATGGCTGCGGAAAACCAAACAGACAACAGAACACATGCAGCATTGATGACACCAATATACTGAGGTAGGCACAGACAAGCATCTTCATGTTTGAAGCAGTAAGTAAAACATTTATAAAAACATAAATATAAGAATTGAAAAAGACTGTAATGGCTTGCATATGCTTGTGTCTGTACAGTATGTGTGAATATTAGTGAGATTTCATGAAGAGTTTGGCGTGACTCACTCTTCTGCAGAACAGTAACTTTGCTGATCTTCTGCGTGGCCATGGCAAACTCCGACTGCTGCTGGCAGGTGGGCACTATGGCCTGCAGATCATCATACCCTTTCTGACACACACACACACACACACACACACACACAGTTGTGGTCATACATACTGGTGGTGGTACAATTTTCCTTTCTGATGTTTACTTTTCACCTAAAACAAACCCCATGTCTAATTCCTCTCTGAAACTGTAGGGCACTTAGGCGTAAACATTTTCAAAGACACAAGCTCATACAAGCAATACTTTAACCAAAATGTTTTTTTAAACCATTAAATATTAAATAAGTTCAATTAAATCTCCATTTGACTCTAAAAATACCTTTAACGTTCTGACTTAGCATCCAACTCTGTTTTGACTTCAAAATGTCCAAATCCAAATTAGACATGATTTGATTGCCATCAATGATTACAGACCTACTGCCAATCACACTTGTGGTTTAATAGCGCATAATTTTTTAGGCTGTAATAGGATGTTCAAAATTACACCAAAAATAACGTGAAAATCGCAATCTGATGCAACTGTGATCATGAATGTGATCATGAATGTCATCAATGATCAACTGAAGAAAACAAACAACTTAAGTGTATTTTACAACCTGATCTGACTTTATGCAACTTTGATAAATGATTTGCCACGCAAAAGGACCTGTATACTGTGTCTTATCCAACCCCTGACCTAGTTTCTCTTCTTTTGTTCAGCCCACTCTCCCTACCCTCTAAGCACAGTCCCAGGATTTATCATTCACACATCGTGACCCATTTCCTTTCCCCAAACAGTGTGTCTGTCGCTCACACACCCTTATGGCATCCCTCCGTTTCTGTTCAGCCTGCGTGTGGGCTTGCCTCCGTCTCACTTTGTAAGAGTCCCTGTAGGACGTCTCATGTCTGTAGTCACTGTCTTCATCGTCTGGGAGGATAACAAGGACATCCAGGCAGTCAATTAATGTAATTAATGCAACTGAAAAACCATCATCAAATTATTATTAGGATCAATACTAGACCATTACTTACCGATAAACCATACCAGTGAGTATTAAACAATTATAATATTCACAATTCTACATTCAAAGTAATATTCACAAATCTAAACAAATGGTAAGCGTAAGCATAAAATCTAAACATCACAATAACTGAAAGTACGTATCGTCTGCATTTCAGCACTTTTTTCTTTCTAGTTTATTTCTGAAATCTCACCTGTGTTGGGCACGGACGAGGCGCTGGTGGAGCCTATGCTGTTGGCCCTGGAAACCACTGCCCCTTTGCGTGCGCAGTCTGCCAGGAAGCCTGTTGGTTGAACACATCAGTCAGAGGAGCTCAGTCAAGTTAGAATACACTTATGTGCGCTTCCAATCACTCAGCACACCCAAATACACCTGCCTACAATGATGATAAATTCCAAAATAATGTTGAGGTTTATCCACTTGACCCATACTGACAAAAGTAGTCTCCACTTCCCAACAGGATCAGTAAATGATTTTCACCAATATTTATCATTGTCTTGAAGTCTATTTTTTGTCTTCAGCATTTCTGTTCTGTTGTCATCATCAGTGTACTCACTGTGCTCAAAGCCGCTGTCACTGAAGGTGCCGTCAGTCTGGTTGGACATGGCGAGTGAAGGTGTAGATGGAAGAAAATAGAAGAACCAGGTCAAAAGAAAGTGGGTTGAGCACAATGGGCTGAATAACAAAGGCAGGCGCATCTCTCTCTCTCTCTCTCTCTTTCTCTCTCTTTCTCTCTCTCTCTCTCTCTCTCTCTCTCTCTCTCTCTCTCTCTCTCTCTCTCTCTCTCTCTCTCTCTCTCTCTCTCTCTCTCTCTGTGTGTGTGTGTGTGTGTGTGTGTGTGTGTGTGTGTGTGAGAGAGAGAGAGAGAGAGAGGGAACCCATCACCGTTATTCTCGAAAATAAATCTATCAGAGGTAGAAGCTAAAACTACAAAACCTCAACCTCATGACAGTCCCCTTGTCACTGAGGCCAAAACATGAACGTTACCCAAACTACAAAACAATTCGCAATGTCCTTCGCGATTACTCATCAAGAATGTGAACAATTGTTAACGACGAGAGCACAGTACGCAAATTAACCTATGTTGATGGCTAAAGCCACCTGAGTTAGCTGGCTAACTCGAATTATCGGATAGCTACCAAATGTTTAACAACAAGAAAGTTGCTGACAGATACTGTCAACTGTTTGTCTTGCTCTTTGTAATTTACAATGGTCCGTGCATAGTGTTAAAGTATCAGAGCATTACAATTTCACAACATCTTGTATGCAGCTACGACAACAAAGTGTTTATAACAGACAGCTCGAATCTGAAGTTGCTCTTTAGATGCCAGTGATTTTTGGTAGCTAGATAGCTAGCTAGCTTCTGAAATTAGCTAACAAGTTATCAGCTATCAGCTAATGTTAGCTAGCTGTCTAAGCTAACGTAACATAAATGAATAACATCAATGCATTCCTCAGCGTCCAAGAAACACCGCTGTACCACTTCTGCTACAAAATAACATTAACTCTTTTTGCTATTTTTGAAGCGACAGAGGTTTTCCAAATTAATACAACTTTCACTTACTTTGCTCCAAGGATCTTCAGGCGACGCGCTTGGTTCCGTCATATTGTTGCACTAAAAGGCATCACGGGATGCGGTGTTGACAGCCACTAGAGGAGAAACGATGCCCTCTGCTGACGAGTATCGGATCTTCAGTCGAAAATCAGGCAGGGCTATTCAACTACAGGAAAGCCACTGGGTCTTCTTGTGTGGGCCACACAGAATACGATTAGGCTAAAATGACTTCTGGTTGAACCCAGACGGACTTGTTAGCAAATCTAGACGGATCTACAGAGCAAATTAAATTTTCAAACAGGTTCATGATCTGGGTTCACTCAAGCTGTAGGCCTACTCTGAAGCTACCTATTGTGGTTAATCGAGAAACATGTGTTGCCATCAGATCAACTTGGAGTGAGCCCAAATTTGGGCTCAAGCGTTCAAGGAAGGAGGCCTGCAAGACATGAACAACCTGTAGGCCTACATCCATGGAAATGATCAGGCTACCCTCTCGAGGTACCTTCTCATCCCACAGTCCTTTAAACTATGGCCTACTATAAATTGGCTATAGGGAATTGGCTACATGTCTTCACTGACATTTGGGTCATTCCCTCAATCAAATCAGATATGGTTGCTGCACCAAATTATTTTGTTCAGATCTTTTCCATATCATGAATGGGTCCCAAAACCAAGGCCTGTAAAACATTTCTGTTTAATGAAAATCAAATTCTGTGTCATCAAATTTTGAGAAGTATTATTCATAGCCAGCCCAAAGTTTGTAGGGCTGACTGAACCGTTTAAAAAGGTTTAAATGGCATGCTAGTTTATTTTCTATATGGCCCCTGATTGGGAAAAAGTGTCCCAATTTTATATCCATCATATTATTTTTTTCTTTAAATATAGCCTACTTTTTTTCATTAATGTTGTGATCATTTCCCAACCTTGGAGTTGGGAACTCATCGAGTGGGGTTGCCTGAAATTCAAATGGGGCTGGCTGAGATATTGGGTATCTTACAATTGACCAGTAAATTACATAGAAAATACATACACATTCAATAATATAACATAAATAATGACATAAAAAATAATCGTATCATTACAATCTAGCTATTTAAAAATAAACTTAGACATCCTGCATGAGATCATTGTAGGTAATTAGTGCTTTACCAATGTTATCTATTAGTTTGCTAGCTAGAACATTTAGAGAAAATATCACTCTCAACTGGATGTTACAGCAGAGATGAAATGCACTCTCTCTCACAGCATGACGTGGATGATTAGGGTCGTCAATGTTTTGTGACAAAAAGGGTTGGGAACCCCTGACCTTGACGAACCTGTTTGAATTAGCTCTGCAGGTCAGTCTGGCAAGAAGAAAACCCAGGATCCAACCAGAATTGCTTAATTGGCATGGGGCGGGCTTTATATGATGACAGATAGAGTAGTGCATTCAAAACAACCAATGGCTGTGCTGTGCTAATGACGACAGGGTTGAACAGATATGGATCTTTGGAATTGAGTAAACTACTGAATTTAAAACCTTTGTTTACAAGAAAGAGTTAATTGCTGCACTTCTCAGACAATTTGGTATGCACCAGTTTAAGCTTAATTTCACTGCTTATTACACCTCTGGAAGGCGTGAGTCAATTAAGCCTTTCCAGACTCACTCTCCCATTGAGATTTGAGACGCGGTGCGGTGTTTACCAGGTTAAGCTAGTCAACATACCATTTTAGTCCTAAATGGAAAAAAAAATGCATTAACCCCTCATTTTGTCTTTAATGTCTTCATGTGCATTTGTTCGATGTGGGTAATGTCTCTCAATATCACTTATTTCGTACTTTGCACCAAATCTAGGGCCTTGATAGAAAAGCAGTGGGTATAGTCATACTGAGAAGAGGAGTGTGATCTCTTGTTCTAACTCTGAGTATGGAGTAGATGTTTAGGTCAGAAGGTCTGATCCTCCTAGACGGTCGTTAATCATGAGGACCCCGCCTTGTACAGCCAAACAGGACAATTCCTTCATATACAGACAAAGAGTCACATCTGGAAGTAAGCAGATGTGTTTAGAAAGTCCTCCACTCAATTCTAAATCTAAAACTGACAGAATATATAGACAAGAGATACAAATGGGATGTAAACAACATAATCACAATATTGTCTTATTCTGAATAAGGTCAGTAGTCTGAATATTAATGTCTATGTAAACATAGTCACTGAAGAGCAGAGTCTGTCTTTTGTTTTCAAGTTAGGTGTCAGGACTGTTCTCTGCTTCCCCTCCTCCTCCGTTGGAGGTGTTGCTGATGCCGCCTCAGATATCAAGATGAGATAAAATAGATCACCTCTATTGATCTCACACACTGAAGATAGACAGGCAGGGTAGTAACTGATTACAAGTAATCTGGATTACGTCAATTTGGATCACAAAAACCAAATCACTAATCAGATCAGACTACATTAAAAAATGTGTAATCAGATTATAATTGCACTGTCAAAGATTACTTGATTAAATTTGGACTATATTCAGTACATAACTTTACATAATGTGTATCAGTGTAGTAAATAGTTGGGAAAAAATGGAAGATTTGGAGTGAATGGACACGGAATGTAGAAGACATGATGCCAGTATTTTACCTATCAGTAGGCCATCTTGCACCCCCAACGCACACTCACAAACACACACAGTGGCAAGGATCTTTGATCTTCGAGTATTTTTATTTTATTTTGAATTAATCCAAAAGTAAACCGAAATTATTCAGATTATGTTAACATGACTTGTGTAATCCAATGGAATCCATCCTTCAAGTCTCTTAATTTACATTTACGCTCGATTATTAAACAGCCCACTTCTTGTTTTAGCTAATTAAATACACTCTAGGGGAAGCATGTCGCCACCAGTGTTCTGCCCTCTACCTGATCAATGATGTTGAGATTTTTAAACGCTCTCTTGCATCTGGTCTTTCAGTAGACTATGCTGGCCTGTTGCATCATCCTCGGTGTGAGCCATGCAGCACTCTCATTCATACCTCATCTCGAACCTTTATAGCATCTCACTATTTTAAATTTGACCTATGAGTGCTATTCTCAGCCGCCCCTTGATTGCGTGCCAAGTATTTCACGGTAACCTATGTAGCCATCTCTCTCTCTCTCTTTCTCTCTATCTATCTATATCACCCCCCCTTTGCCTCGCCTTCCGTTTAGGCCTCTTTCATACAGGAAGTCAGTACTTCTGCTTTTGTGGTTGTTCGATGCTGCATTGCACACAAAGTTGAAACTCTTCCTCTCCCCTCCCTGACACTCTCACCGCTGCACTGAACCCAACGTGTGTGTGTGTGTGTGGAGACGCCCTTCCCTGCCTTTAGGTATCTGGGCGTAGTTTTGTCTGCTGGACAGTTGATGAAGGAGAGACAAAGAAGTACAGAGAAGGAGAGCGTTGTTCTGACTTGGGGAAAGATGCTGTCCCTATCACGTTGTCTCTCGAGAAGGCAAGAGACACAGGCAGAAAGCAACGCTGGCTCTGTGCAGAGACTGTGACGAACTGGTGGTCTTCAGCTAAGGATCAGGAAAACAACAACGCAGCAGTTACCATTTCATGGAGTTGTCTGGATTTTTCAACGTGGATGTTCTCTGGCACATCAGATTTTAAGAAGTGAAGGTATCGGACGTGGGTGACAGTTGACATCAGCAAGGACTTTCGCTCCATTTTGAAATGGAGAACTTTACTCAGTAGTGGTTGTTTGGAACCCCTATGACGTACGGCTGTACCATTTGTGATTGGTTGCACTGTGAAGACACTGAAGGACCTTTCAGAACTATCCGTCCATCAGACAACTTTATTATCATTGGTATTACAGGTGCAAAGCCTAGACTAAACTAACCTAACCTAACCTATTCTATTCTTTAAACGGAGGAGCACTCCAGACTCATATTGGGATTAGGAGCTGTGCAGGGTGGGATTGTCTTCTCCATTCTTCTCGGATTGTCTATCTCTTGTCTATCTCTTGTCTAGTTGATTGAACAAAAGAACTCCGGACCAACCCTTATCAGCAACTTTCAGCAGGAGTTCAGTCTTATCTATACGGTGGTAGAATCTCTGCATCTGGGTGTTGGATCAAGTGTTCTTCCTGGATTTCCTGTTGAGGGTGGTTATGGGTAACGCCGCGGGTGGCCTGGAGCAGACGGGGGGCCCGGAGACTCGGAGCTCCACCAGTGGGCTCGCCGGGGTTGCCGGGGTTACCCCCACGGCCACCGTGAGGAAGAAAGCGGCCGCCCCCCCGAAACTCCCCATGCCTCCCGACGAGGAGCTCGAGGAGAGATTCAACGTGGTGCTGGTAAGTTCCAGACTGGCACATAAACACACACACACAGTCCTGCCACAAGTGGACAGACTAACACTCACACTCACATGGGTGTTACTTTCTGCATGCATGTACCTGCAATGGCAATGACAATGGCAACATATAGCCATCATATCATGCATAGCTGCACACATATTCTGTGCATACTAAGTGGACGCATAAGCATTTACCCAAACGTTCATACTCTGATGCTCTGGGGGAGAGATCAGGGGTTGACTTGAATCAGTTGAGGGTGTGTCTGTGTCATGCTAGGTCAGGCCTCAGAATGCCTAACCAACGTCTGAGGTAAACATATCAATGTTAGATCTCAATATTCGGGGATGTCAACACACAAATCCCACAAAACCCTCCTCTTGGTGTGGTTAGTTTATAGTAGCTTTCTCTCTCTCTCTCTCTTTCTTTCTCTTTCTCGCTCTCTTGTTCTTCCTGTCAGCCTTCCACTGTTACAGGGTCAGTCAAGGTAGTGCAAGAGCTGACTGAAGTGTATCACAACCTGCTGATGAGCATCCTAATTCAAGTGGCCCTCATGTTGGCCTCTCGTGATTTAAATGAATTGTGTGTGTGTGTGCGTGTGCGTGTGGTGGTAGTGTAGAGGCTAAGGAGCTGGGCTAGCATGCAGAAGGCCAGTGGCGGTTCTAGACTGAATTACTCCCCAGGCGAGATCCTCCACGAGCGCCCCCATGAGTGTTTTTTGACGCACTTTGCGTCAGTCGGGCTCATAGGGTTAAGCGCTCGTGCCGCCCCATACAAGATGCCGCCCCGGGCGACCGCCCGGTTCGCCCGTACCTAAAACCGCCACTGCAGAAGGCTGAAAAGTTGTAGGTTCAATACCCAGCTTCCACCAGCTTCTCCTTGAGCAAGACACCCCGAGGACATTGGCCCTAATAACGGAATTGACATGTAGGACAATGTCAATGTCATGTAGACAGTGTCTGCTAAACAATTGTGCAAAAAAAGCAAACGTGTGTGTGTGTGTGTGTGTGTGTGTGTGTGTGTGTGTGTGTGTGTGTGTGTGTGTGTGTGTGTGTGTGTGTGAGTGTGCGTGAGAGGGAGATGGAGAGCGAGTGAGTGAGTGTGTGGCTTTCATGTGACCATGGCAGACACCCATTTTGACAGATCACACACACAGATGCATTTCCGTCCTTACACACCCAACACTGGCAACTTGCTGTGAGGAAGTGACCTCAGTTCTCCTTTCTCCATACTCCCCAGCTCTCTCACAGAAGCAAGAGCGGGCACACAGCGTTTGTGCAACAAGAGGGGTTAGGGGGGGTGGGGGTTAGGATGCATTTGAGTGAGCGTGTGATTGTCGGGTTGGAAGAAAGCAAGTCACGCACTGTATGAAGAAATCTAGAGCTTAGACTTCCCCTCAACACTATCTAAACTCTACAGAGAGGAAAGGATGTCTCACTCTTTTGCTCTCTCCATCTCTCTTCCTCTCTCTTTGGCTCTCTCCATCTCCCTGTCTCTCTCTCTTTGGCTCTCTTCATCTTTCTCTCTGTTTGGCTCTTTCCTTCTCTCTTTGGCTCTCTCTTTGTCTATCTTCATCTCTCTCTCTATCTTTCTCTTTCTGTGAATGTGTGTGTTTCTGTGTGCATGTGTGTATTACTGCATGTGTGTGTGTGTGTGTGTGTGTGTGTGTGTGTGAACATGACTGTGAACATGACTGATTAGTCGAGTGAGCGTTTGATGTTACCTGACGTGCGTGCAGTGAGGAGTGAGCCAGTTGGAGCCGTTACTATCTGCCCTTTCATGAAATGATGTCACTGTCAAGATTGTCATGATAAAAGTGGAGGTCAAAGAACAGTGCCTACATTAGCACATAAAAGATGGTGCCATTTCCGCTATCTTGTGGACGTGAGGTCAATTATAGTTAGTTGAATACTTGCAATAAACACATAGTTGTAACTTTATCACCGGTTATCCCATTTTAATTTCAGGTGTTTCACGTTTTAAGATGTGTTATAAAGAGGGTGGGGACACATCACAAAAAGTCACATGAATGTGAAACTTGCTACGTGAAGGTTAGCTTACTGGCACACAGTTCCAGTGGGCTGGTGTTTGTACTGTAGGTGGACAGTGCCGTCTCAGTCTCATACCAGACGTAGTGTAGTGGGCAGCTGGCTGTTTGCTCTGGGTGCCTCTCAACAGCTCTCCTCGATCCTCGATGCTCTATCCTCGAGGGGCGTTCCCACTGATCTATAACTAACACTGGATAGACTATTCCGTTGTTGCCGCCCCATCATTCTTTATGTAGATCAGTGAGGATGGAGGCCCGAGGAGCGAGGGAGGACGTGTAAAAGCCCAAATGAGAGGCCTCTGTCTCCTGTTCTGTAGGCTAGCTCCACCACGTTAGCCTACCCTGCCCCACCCCTGTGTCTTGCTCTCCTTCTCCCTCCCTTTCACTCTGTTTCTGCTCAAGGGGCTGACAGGAAACCACAGAGAGACCTGAAAACAACACGCCCAGTGCCAGCGCCATTTCTGCACTACTCTCTCACCCACCTGCAGAGTTGGACACTATCTGCACTTTTACATCCATTTGATGGCACAGGGGAAGCTGTAGCCTTACTGTGCGGCCATAGTATTACAGCTCAATGTTCTTGTCTGCAGTACACCTATAGAAGTGCAAATGCTGTCCTCAGAAATAGTTCACCTTGCAAATGAATCAGAGAGGGACTGTGTGTATGGACTGTGTGTATGAAAGGAAATCCAGGCAGGAACTGCAGTGTCTTGTATTAGCCTAAGTACTGCAGAAACAGCCATTTTTAGATGCATGCTTTTCGTCAGCCTTTCACACCCAGTTGCCCCAGAGACTGGGGTAAACAAGTGTGTTTATAGTATTACACTTATGGCAAGAGTGTCTACAGTAAGTGCATAGTGTACTGATGAGCTGTTTCCCTTAAACATTATCATCATATGTCAAACACTGGTATCGTTGTTAACGCAGATACTGAACTTCGTTTACATGACACAGTTTTATTTCTAACTGATGGTCATTTTCTGATTTTGGTTGGCGTTGTTCGTCAATGTTGTGCGTTACACATGTACTGTGTTTTCCAGAGACAGAGATAGAGGGAAAGTGTGAGACAGAGAATTGTCGGAGACTGTTAGCGGCTCAATAAGGGTGCCATGGCAACGGAGCCAAGTGTCGCAACCTCCCTGCGCCCGTCCATCCATCTCTCCACTTCCACACGTGACAGCTTCCTGCTGCTCACCATCATCCTCACATTCTATTGTCATGGGCCATGGCACACACACATGACACACCGCCCTCTGTGCACATGATTGGGCTTCTGTTGATGTGGTGTCACCGTGCCCCGGTTGACGTCTTCCTTCACATTGGACAAGACAATGAGCTCAAATGATAGATAGATAGATAGATAGATAGATACTTTATATACTGTAAAATGAATGAATCGACCCAACATTGTTGTGTGAAAAAGAAAAGTGTTTGTATACAGTCTTTTAGAGCCTGCAGTTTGTAAATGTGACGATTATATGATGACAAACTGACGTGAATGTGTCTTCTGTCCACAGAGCACCATGAACCTGCCGCCAGACAAGATGAAGCTGCTCAGTCAGTACGACAACGACAAGAAGTGGGAGCTGGTGTGCGATCAGGTACAGTGCACGCCTCCGTGATCCTACAGCTGGGCTACACTACACAAGCCCAAACCCCGAGCAGCTGCTCTGGGATCAGATTAGTTCATTATTGGTCAGATAATCCACATCCACGATAGTCCAACTGTAGTAGTTTAGTAGTAGTGTGCCCCATGTAGGCCTACACGGTATGATGTCAAGGTGGGTTCACTCTTTTGTCACATCAAGTCTGTGAATATTTGGTGAGTGTGGGGTAAGACTGCAGATGGCACTAGAAACCACCGCCTCATGTAGTGGTCACTTCTTCTTCTCATTGTCCACTCTGACAGTAGCCTCAAAGACGATCAATCAGCCAAGTGATTAGGCTAATCTAGGCTAGCACAGTCCTTGCCATCTTCCCTAGAGAGACAGAGGGTGCTTTGCTCACAGCAGACTAGCAGAAGTCTATAAAAAGCACACAGACTTGAAAAGAAACAGCTTGGCCGAAGATGTGCATTTCTCAGACGTGTGTTTGTGAGGGAGAAGCTGGCCAGCAAAACCACTGGTGTAAAAGAGAAACAGCCATCAGTGCAAAAACCGCCGTCAAACTTGCCTCCACAGAGACCTCTGCTCAGAAGAGGAATAAGAAATGTTTGAGAAGAACCACACCAGAGGGTTCAGCTAAGGGTTGTTGTGATCAATCTTTTATGCATTATTTTCTCCTTGTTAATGTCATATGCCAGTGGTGTGCAAAGGACCGAGCACTTTATAGAGGCTGACTTTAATTACGTGTATCCAGTGTTACATGACATTCATAAAACTATAAAACCGCCATTAGAGAGGCTGTGGTTAGTTAACAGGCAGTAGAGCTTTTCTCATTGCTCCAAATGGAAGTAGCTACTGGATATTGGGCTGTAATTCATGCAGAATTGGTTTGTCACTGGCAGAGCAAGTTGCTCCAGATTTACACCACTCGCATAGTTACCCCCACACCAACTTCACTTCACCCCCTTCACCTGAAACCTCTCTCTCTTCTTCTGTCTCTCTCTCTCTCTCTCTCTCTCTCTCTCTCACACACACACACACACACACACACACACACACACACACACACACACACACACACACACACACACACACACACACACACACACACACACACACACATCCCAAACGTCCACCAGTCTGGCCCTGCATGAGAAAGGTCCCTCAGGAGCCCCAAGTTTGGTTCTGCACCTTCGTGCCTGACTGTCACCTAGACGCCCGCATGGGCTGACGCAGGCTGATGTCAGCGTGATGTAAGCGAGCGACAGAGCCAGGGTTGGTGGGAGGCGCCGGGGCGACGAGCGGAAACCAGAGCTGCGGTAGCCTCTCGCTTCCTGTGTCAATATTGTTGTCTCCATGACGACTCTCTGACCATGTTTCGCGGAGCATCTGCATGCACGACCGCGAGGAGGCTGCAACCACAGCAAAAGATTGTCTAAAGGAGTGAAGTCATACAGAAACCAACCGTACACACCACACGCTTCCGGCACTGCATCAGTTGTTCCTCCACCACACCTTCACCTAATCCCTCCATCCTTCATCTGTCCCCCCCCCCCCCCCACAGGAGCGCTTTCAGGTGAAGAATCCTCCCTCGGCCTACCTGAACAAGATCCGAGCCTTCTACCAGGACCAGGGCGGAGTGGCCCGGAGAGTGAGTCCAACTCCGAGCCCCTCTCTCTCTCTCTCTCTCTTTCCCTTTCTCTCTCTCTCTCTGTCTCTCTCTCTCTCTGCTGCCCCTCTTCCCCTCTTCACGCCTCCCTTTCTCACCCCACTCCTCCCACTGTTGTTCCATATGCTGGAGGCTGGGACGCCTCCTGGTTATCTTCTTGTCCGTTGTCATATGTACTGGCCTCACTGAAACTGATCTCCCACCTTTGTCTTTCTCTTCCCCTTTCCTTTGCTTCAACTCTGACTTTGAAGTTTCACTGAGCGCTATGTAAGCGGTGGTAAGTCTGGGCGTGGTCTCCTCTCTCGTTGTCTGTTGTCTAGTTATCTTGAACCTGTTGAAGTTCTGTGTTCTTCAGAGACTCCTTATCCAACCCCTTAGATGTGTTAGTCCATCCCAGTGACCCGAAGCACTCTCTCTGAGCATGGGGCAGTGTGGTAGGACTTTAGCTCAGTGGAGAGTTAAGTACTGAATGTAGTCCAAAACCAAGAGAATGCGCGCACATCTAAATAGTGCAGGTGCTGGACCAAAAAGACGTGAAAAGAAATGATAAAGGTCCGCACACTGATAGCAGCTCCCAGGTTTATTTAGCACAACGTTTCGGACCAAGGTCCTTCATCAAGGTGCAACCTGTGAGCTGCTATCACAGTGCAGACCTTTATCATTTCTTTTAAGTACTGAATATATCTGTAAAGGGTATACATATTAAACTGATGAGCTTTGCTAGTTTACGGTCACCTACTGTAATATCACAAGCTTGACCTCATGGGCTGACCCGAGCCCACACAGGTGACACAATGCACATCCACTGTCTTCTTCACATGTGAAGTGTGGGCCGGCAAGGTTAGAGGCTGCGCAGTGTGGAGGACACTTCCTCTACAGTATTAGGGCGTTATAGATATTCTAACTATATATTCTGCGTCATATCCCGCCTCTTGCGAACTTGGGCCCTACGTCATATCTCACCCCCTGCCAGCCCCCACCCCTCACTCAATCATACGGAGATTCTGTAATGTGCGTGTACTGTATGTCGTTCACACATACTGTAGGTCAGTATAAGGTCCGCAGGTTAGCATCATATCTGAATCACCCGAAGGGTCGGACCTCCGTTTGACCAACCCACGCACGTGGCATATCGGTTATGTCTGAAAGCCCTTTATGTGTCCCCGAGGGACATCAGGTCTGAGGTCTGTGTCAGTGTCAGTGTCATGATCTCTGTCCTTCTAAAGATCTGGCATCCATGACCCATTTGACTGGCGATTTCACACTATCAGCAGCATGCTATTTCCTGCCGGGGTCACTTGAGCCCACTGCATGGGAGTTCGTTGGTCCAGATGAGCTAGCTGCTGCATTATGAATGAGCAATTTAATGGAGTGGCAATTTAAAAGGGAACATTGTGAACAAGTGGCTTGAATAGGTCTGTCGGGTGGGCCCAGAGTGCTTGCTCTCACGGGGGCTTTCGACCTGTTTAAGTCACGCTGAGTAATCAGCGGTCGTCTCCATTGTGTCCTGCTCCAGTTCAAGAAGCGGGTCCAGGAGTCCACTCAGGTTCTGAGAGAGCTGGAGATCTCCCTTCGCACCAATCACATCGGGTAAGTGTCCGCCTCGGCTTCGGCTCAAAACCCTTGGCCCTCTTAGTAGGAGTTTGTTGGTTTGTTTGTTTGTTTGTTTGTTTGTTTATTTGTTTACTGTAGGTGATTGACGTGTGTCTCCACAGGTGGGCTCAAGAGTTTCTCAATGAGGAGAATCATGGCCTTGATGTACTGGTGGACTTCTTGTCCTTTGCCCAGTGTGACATGCCGTAAGTCTCTTCTGCCTTTGCTGTGAGCGTGTGTGTGTGCGTGTGTGCGTGTGTGCGTTTGTGCGTGTGTGTGTGTGTGCGTGTGTGCGTGTGTCAGTATTGCATGTGTGTATATAAGGATGCTGCTAAATGCATTTTCAGAAAAACTACTATTAATACTATTAATTTTGCTAACTACAGATCTTTTAATGACTGTGTACCGTGTGTGTGTGTGTGTGTGTGTGTGTGTGTGTGTGTCAGGTGTGATGCGGAGGCTCTAGAGAACGGCGGCTCCGGGTCCGAGAGGACGCGGTCGGTGGATCGCTCGGTGGAGGATCTGGCCAAGAGCTCTGGTGGCAACCCCACACTTGGCATGAGCCGCGCTGCCCGTGCCCTCACCATCCGCGTCAGTGCCCAGTGAGTCACCCCAGCAGCCAATCACAGCCTCAGCACTGCCAGTCTACCCAATCACAGCCTCAGCAGTGGCAGTCTACCCAATCACAGCCTCAGCACTGCCAGTCTACCCAATCACAGCCTCAGCACTGCCAGTCTACCCAATCACAGCCTCAGCAGTGGCAGTCTACCCAATCACAGCCTCAGCACTGCCAGTCTACCCAATCACAGCCTCAGCACTGCCAGTCTACCCAATCACAGCCTCAGCACTGCCAGTCTACCCAATCACAGCCTCAGCACTGCCAGTCTACCCAATCACAGCCTCAGCACTGCCAGTCTACCCAATCACAGCCTCTGCAGTGCCAGTCTACCCAATCACAGCCTCAGCAGTGCCAGTCTACCCAATCACAGCCTCAGCACTGCCAGTCTACCCAATCACTGTCTCAGCAGTGCCAGTTCAGCTAAGCACAGCCTCAGCAGTCATCCAACTGTAGCCTTAAATCAAACACAGTTCAGTCATAGTTTAACCATACTCATGGGACAGTGTTGTGGCCACAGCACTCAGAGGTACCCGTGACGGTCCGTATTTAAAAGGACTAATTGGCGATAATTCATAACCTATGCAACTCTTTGTCTGTCTCATTCTCTCTGTAAGACTGAGCTCGCTGGCCAATAGCAGGAAGACGGTCAAGAGTTCTCGTCTGGCCACACAGAGGGAGGATGTCCACGTCTGTATTATGTGTCTCCGTGCCATCATGAACTACCAGGTATACACACACACACACACACACACACACCAGCCAACAAGTTTATACATACTGTATATACAAGCTCATACATATTCCTACAGAGGTGTGTAGAGAGTAGCTGTGTAGGTACATCAGTACCCAGATGTGTGTACAGTAGCTGTGTAGGTACATCAGTACCCAGATGTGTAGAGAGTAGCTGTGTAGGTACATCAGTACCCAGATGTGTAGAGAGTAGCTGTGTAGGTACATCAGTACCCAGATGTGTAGAGAGTAGCTGTGTAGGTACATCAGTACCCAGATGTGTAGAGAGTAGCTGTGTTGGTACATCAGTACCCAGATGTGTAGAGAGTAGCTGTGTTGGTACATCAGTACCCAGATGTGTAGAGAGTAGCTGTGTAGGTACATCAGTACCCAGATGTGTAGAGAGTAGCTGTGTAGGTACATCAGTACCCTGATGTGTAGAGAGTAGCTGTGTTGGTACATCAGTACCCAGATGTGTTTAGAGAGTAGCTGTGTTTGTACATCAGTACCCAGATATGTAGAGAGGAGCTGTGTAGGTACATCAGTACCCAGATGTGTGTACAGTAGCTGTGTAGGTACATCAGTACCCAGATGTGTAGAGAGT
>NC_084996.1:18177626-18220126 GCF_963854185.1 Sardina pilchardus | reverse complement strand
GCAGATTGACTCAATTTATAGGTGAACACAGAGGCATTTTATTATGCATTTATTGATTTGGAGATGAAGTACTTCCGAAAGTGACATCTGTCCTCCTTTATAGATCTAATTACTGTGTATTTAACGGTTGTGGTTGAGAGCCCAGAAGTTAACCATGGTGTTCCAACTATTGCTTTCGCAGCTGGTAAGAGTCGTAAAGCCATCCAGACCAAGTTCCGCATGCCACTCCTGAACTGGCAGGCCCTCAAACCCAACCAGTTGTCCGGCACCGTGTTCAGTGAGCTGGATGATGAGCAGGTCCTCGAGGTAAGATGATCTCCTCCCTCCTCTCCTCTCCTCTCTTCTCTCTCTTTCCCTTCTTCTGTCCAACTCTCTCTCATTTCATCTCATCTCTCCATTCGTCCTCTCCACAGGAATTGAATATGGACTTATTTGCGGAGCATTTCAAGACGAAGGCCCAGGGTGCGCCTGCAAGCCTGTCCACGCTGAAGGTGAAGGTGTCCAAGCAGGCCTCCAGCAAGGTGTCCCTGATCGAGGCCAACAAGGCCAAGAACCTGGCCATCACCCTGCGCAAGGGCGGCATGAACCCTGGGAACATCTGTGAGGCTATAGAGACGTGAGTAGCCTCTGCAATGCTAGCGATGCTAACAGACTTGATAAAGCTAATGCATTTAACAATGCTAACCAGTTCACAAGGTGGTACACTGCCGGTTACTTACATACTCCATATGGCTCAGTGGCTTTAGAACAGGTCAGACTGCTAACTGCAGTCTATGAACTCCAGTTAACAGTTTTAAAGTTGAAATTAACAGTTCAGAGTGCGGGTATGGCCAATGTTATTCTTCTAGTATAACCAACGAAAATGGTACAGCACTCTACTGTGACAGATATTACAGATGCTTGACCCATGCTTGCTAATATTGCTCAACACCTCAGGCCTCTCTGACACACACCTCTCTGTTCCACACATGTCTCAGGTACAACCAGGAGGCCTTGAGTCTGGACTTCCTGGAGCTGTTGGAGAGGTTTGTGCCGTCGGACTACGAGCTGAAGCTGCTGCAGAACTACGAGCGCGAGGGCCGCGCCCTGGAGGAGCTCTCCGACGAGGACCAGTTCATGATGCGCTTCGGCAAGATCCCGCGCCTCGCCCAGCGCATCACCACACTCACCTTCATGGGCAACTTCCCCGAGAGCCTCAAGCGCCTGCAGCCCGTGAGTACGGCCCACTGATCTAAAAAACTGAATCAGAATCAGAATCAGAAAAACTTTATTGTCTGACGTACATGACAGAAAATTTTCTTCAGCGTGGTTAAACATAAACAACAGGACACAAACACCTCAGACAAGACATAACACATAAAAACAGCAGACTTGAAGTAGGAAAGTGACTAGTGCAATCAGTTCAGTATAGTGTAATAAATAAATAAATAAATAAATAATCCATATGCAATGACTATCTAAAAGAAGGGGGGCAGCAGGAGTTATCATTGTTTGTTCAATATTTTGATGGCAGTGGGAAAAATGAGTTTTTGTAGGTGTTTTTCCTGAAGGAGGAACACTGGATAGCGCATCTACGTCATAAACCTGAAAGCCTCAGCGCGGCGGCCATATTGGGACCACTTGCCAGTTGAATGCATCGACAGTAAAAGACAGTAAAAGAACGTTGCCGTTCTGCAACAATGGAACTGGGACCACTCGGGACAGTTCCATTGGCTTCATTATTGATGGGGCGGCAGCAATGGGATAGTCTATCCAGTTATTCTTTATAGATCAGTGGTATGGCCTCCACTCCAGCCTGCTTCAAGGGGATAGATAGGCCCTAGCCAAAGATCCCTCATTACTGACAAGATAGATAGAGCAACATAATGCATCTCTATGGAAGCAAAATTCAAACAGTTCCTGTCTGCTTAAAGAGGCGTGTCGCAAAGTTGTCATAGTGGGATAACGATCTGTCAGATTGGCAAGCAGTTCAGTTCGAATGTAACGTCACTTTCTAGGTCTGCTTAAAGGGGGAATTCGCCCCCCTTCCCCTTTGCGAAAACAGAACGCGGAAATGGTCGAACGTTTGCACCTCTCGCTCCGCTTTAACCCTCTCTGGTATGGCCCCCACTCCAGCCTGCTTCAAGGGGATAGATAGGCCCTAGCTACAGCTGAAATAGCAGTCAGTGCCCACGGGGACCCAGGTTCGAATCCGGCCTGCGGTCATATCCCGATCCCACCCCATCTCTCTCTCCCACTTGTTTCCTGTGTACTCTTCACTGTCCTATAACAATAAAGGCAAAAAGGCCAAAAAAAAAAAATGCAGTGTCATCAGACTCCTGTTATACCAGTATCAGGCTGTATTAGCCAGTGCTTTCGGAGACAGCGTACTCTCCAGCCTTGGTTTCTATCGTTCTATCATCTCTAAATGCTGATGTGTCATGCATTTTTTATCTGATGAAGATTCTTCATGATATCCTCTTATGTCCCCTGTTACCACAGCAACTGGACTCCATTATTGCTGCCTCCATATCTATCAAGTCCTCCACGAAACTGAAGAAGATGTTAGAGGTATGCCCATCTAGACTTGAGACGCACCCTGTGTGTCACGCCCTATATAAATATTATATAAACATGGATGTGTGTCATATGAGAGAAGTGTATTCCTGAAATATGAGAGTATGTGTGTATGTGTGTGTGTATGTGTGTGTGTGTGTGTGTGTGTGTGTGTGTGTGTGTGTAGATAATCCTGGCCTTTGGAAACTACATGAACAGCAGTAAGAGGGGAGCTGCCGGAGGCTTCCGTCTGCAGAGTCTGGACCTGGTGAGTCATCTTCGAGTGGAGCGGGTAACAGGCTGAAAAGCCGTCAACTTCACAGAGGTCACACAGAACCTGGCGGCAATAGCCATCTGAGTAACAGGTCTTAATGTGACTAAACTTTTTGGGTTCCGTTATGGTGAGCTAGAAAGTGCTTTGTGTATTCATTCTTCTTTGCCTCTCTAGTATGTGTGAACGTCACATATCTGGTATACTCTATTTAATCACAGGAAAGGCTGAGTAGATGCATGAATGGCAGAGCTCTGAAGCTGTAGATGGATTAAACCTATTAAATCTATACTCATACACTCTCAGATAGAAACTATTATGGACTGCTAATATAGAAACACACACACACACACACACACACACACACACACACACACACGGTAGTTCTCAAAAAAGTTGCAGACATGGCTCATGGGTTCCCTCCCTCTACCCCCACAGCTGCTGGACACCAAGTCGACGGATCGCTCCCAGACCCTGCTGCACTTCATAGCCAACATGGTGCAGGAGAAATACCCAGACCTCGTCTCCTTCCACACTGACCTCAAGTTTGTGGACAAGGCTGCCCTGGGTATGGACATCTGAACATACACACATACTCGTACATACTGTGCAGACACACTATCTCTCTCTTACTCGCGCACACACACACACTCACTCACTCACTCACTCACTCACTCACTCACTCATTCACATGTATGCCCGCCCCTCACACACTCTCAAATGCTCACACATGCACACAATGCCACCACTTCCACACTGTGGAGGAGTTTATTTTGGGCTGGCTTTTTAAGGAAGGCAGCGTCTTGCACAACACTCTGAAGGACTAACATCTGACTCAAAGCGTTGCTGCACTTAGTCACAAGTACAGCCAGATGGTGTATATTTTTGGTTGAACCGTCTACGGCGGTCTGCTGGTGTTGTTCTAAGATGAACGTGATGTTAATTCAAACTTTGACATTTTACTTACTCTTAACTTTTACCCACTGCTTATTAATCCATACCCACTCATTACCATAGGAACAGACTACTCATTTACTGAACTGGCATTGTTATTATAGTTATAGTTAAAGTTATTTAGCAGATGCCTTTGTCCAAAGCGATTATTATTATTATTGTGTGTGTGTGTGTGTGTGGGTGTGTGTGTGCCTGCATGCGTGTGTGTGTGTGTGTGTGTGTGTGTGTGTGTGCGTGCGTGCGTGTGTGTGTAAATGTAAATAAATGTGTGTATGTGTGTGTTTGTGTGTGTGTGTGTGTGTGTGTGTGCGTGTAAATGTAAATAAATGTGTGTGTGTGTGTGTGCGCGCGCGCGCGCGTGTGTGTGTGTTAATGTAAATGTAAATAAATGTGTGTGTGTGTGTGTGTGTGTGTGTGCGTGCCAGTGTCTCTGGACGGCGTGCTGCAGGATGTGCGTGGTCTGGAGCGGGGCATGGAGGTGACCAAGAAGGAGTTCCTGGTGCAGGACGACAACAAGGAACTCAAGGAGTTCGTCAAGTTCAACAGCGAGAAACTCGAGGCCCTCAACAAAGATGGCAAGGCTGCACAGGTCAGTGCACACACATTCAAGCACAAGCTTGACACACACACACACACACACACACACACACACACACACACACACACACACACACGCACACACGCACACACACACACACACACACTGTTACGACCCCCAGTGCCCTCTTCAGACCTGGCATGGCCAATACACCTATAGGGCCATCTTGGCTCAACTAATTGGTTAATGGTATACACCTGGGTTAATGGGTTATATACAGGGTTGTCTCTCTCTCTTGCTGGGTCAGTTCTGGGTTAGGCACATTTCTGATAACATATTGATTTCTCTCCTACACACACCTTATCTCTTTCTTTATCTTTTTCTCATCTTTTGCAGCTCTAGGTCTATACTGATGCTTGCATTATACCCATACACTTACATACATTCTGTTTCCTCCCGTAGACATCCTTAGAACTGCAGTACTTTAATATTTCTAATTATCTTTAAATAAATATATTTTGGTTGACCAAACCACCGTCTTCCTTCCTCTTTATGTACGGCTCGAGCCGGACGTACAGTAACAACACACACACACACTCTTTCACACACACACACACAGTGTTGATGTTTTGATGATTTCCCCCCTCCAGGAGGCGTTTGTGTCGGTGGTGGAGTACTTCGGGGAGAACCCCAAGACCACACAGCCCTCCCAGTTCTTCACCCTCTTCCATCGCTTCAGCAAAGCCTATCAGGTAACAGGGCCCTTACATCTGCAGAATATATAGCGTCTTTGTATCATCCTGTTTACATTGTAGTGTATGTTGTGTGGGGGGTCTAAAGCTGCTGGGACCTTGCATTTCCCCTTGGGGATCAATAAAGTATCTATCTATCTATCTATCTATCTATCTATCTATATGTAAACACCAACTGTACTCCCAGCCCATAACATTTAGATAATATACATATGTTTATTGACATGTATGTGTGTGTGTGTGTGTGTGTGTGTGTGTGTATGTGTGTGTGTTTCTCAGGTGGCCCATCAGGAAAATGAGCAGAGGAAAAAGCAGGAGGCTCAGAGCAAAGAGGAGCCAAAAGAGACTCAGGCCTCTCCAGTGAAGAAAGACCAGGGTGGCCCAAAGGTAGCTGACTCACTCTCTTTTAGCTAGCGCTGTGCTGTGCCTCATGTCACTTGTTTTCGACCATCTCTGTCCTGCTCTGTGTCCACGCCCTCCTGCTCTGTCTCATGTGTTGTGCTCTGACCTGTGTCCACCCCAGAGACCCATGATGCCTCAGATGGACCTGATCGCTGAGCTGAAGAAGCGGCAGGTGAAGCCACAAGTCACGGACGGGGCCATCGACGACATCATCACAGGTGAGCTGCGCCCGTTGAGTGTATTGTTGTGGTCAGCCGTTTGGATAGTGGAGTCGAGTGGATTTGTTTTATCGTTACATTATTTCCCTTAACGATGAGTGACCTCCCAAATGTGTTAATACTCACAATGTTCACGTTTACTTTTAGACCTGAGAAATCAGCCTTACAGACGGACAGATGGACGCAGACCAGCCCAGCGGCCGGACTCCTAAAGTACACGGATCGACTAGTCCGCAGGCCTAGGATGTAGAGGGGTGTATGCCGCCATGTATAATACAGTACAACATTAAGCTTTAGTGTCTAGAAGTCACTAAGGGTTGACTATGCACTGTGGGCCACTATGAGAACTTACAGTAGTACGGTTATTAGATATCTCATTTAACATGATACAGTCTCAGTTTTGGAAAAGTTTTAAGAATTGTTTCAGCTTTCATTACACTTGAAATTGTTGATACTCTTTCTTTAACTGCTGTTATTTTAACGAACAAAAGGCAAAGCCGTTATGTGTTCCTTTAGAGTACAGGTGAGCCTTCTTTTGAAACTATCTGTGAGTGACATTGAACTGATCACTTTCTTTTTTTGTCAATCCCATCTACAGTAATACAACATAGATTCAGAGCAGAGGCTTAGTATATTAGAAATTGCTGTAAACAGAATGCAAGAATGTCGCAATCATGTAAATAATTTTTCAATGATTATTTCAGAATAAAAGTCCCAAACCTGTCATTAATACATTATTAAGCGCTGTACCGATTATCCTTCCTGGGAGAGGAAACAAAGAAAACACAAAGCACCACCACGTACAAGAGATCTGCACTTTACTGACCCACACAACCACAGCAAGTATGTACAAAACAGGAGAGGAAAAAAAAAGTCACATTTCTCAACATAGCATCCACACAGATTAAATTAGTTTCTTCAATATCTGTTGTGATTTATATGTCATAGATGTATATATTATTTCTATAGAGTTTGTTTTTTTTCCGCTTGGTTCATATATCACACTACTCTACATACGGGAGATAAGTGGGAACACCTTAATGTGTCTTTGTGGGTTCGTAGCGAGCCTGTGCTCTGGGGCGATGCTCAGGTACCGTTCCTCTTCCTCCTCCACGCTCGCCGAAGATACTGTCCGACCCCATCACCACGTCACAGAAAAACAGAAGGCCTGTACACATGCCTGTGTCACATCACTTATTGGACATCTCGTGTCGCGTTTTTTTTTTTATTATTTAGAAAACAAAACAGAAGTTCTTTTTCTTAACAGGTGTAAACCTTTAACACTTTGAACACACTCTTCTCAACTCGTCAGTCTTTTAAAGGAACATGTAGACAACTTCAGCGGCACCGTGCGATTGCTTGAGAATATACATGCATCATCATCATAATTGTTATTCATCTTTTTTTTCCATATATATTTATATATATATATATATATATATATATCTTAGAACTCCGTCGCTTTTTAAATAAATTATTATTCTGGACATAACATTTTGTAGAACTCTCTAAGAAGGACTATATATACATATTACTGTCAATGGTTGGTGTCTTCTTTTTCATTTTTTGTTTGTTTGTTTGATGCCATAATTTGGTACATCCACACATTCATGTAAACCCCTTAGAATGGCCCACATATCTCGAGACAGGAACAGCACAAACCTTACATCATCTTTGTATGAATACTACAGGAGAACTTGTGAGTGTGTTTTTCAGTGTGCTACACATATAACCAGAACCCCAGACATTAGCAATCAAAAGCAGAGTCATCTGTCAGTGTTCTGCTCCTCAATCAGACATTTGTCCCATCTCACAGCTGTAGAAGCAGGAGATGCCAATTGCAGAAATAGAAAACTGCTTTGTAGATTCTGAATCTCAAATCACAAAAACAGCTTAGTTTTCTGTGATCAGATACAACATGTAGAGTATTTTACCCTGCTTTGTGGAATCAAAAGCCCTGGTTCCGTGTTTTTCTTTCTTTTCTTTTTTTTTTACAAAGGGCCTGGTTGTTGCAGTACCAAACTCCTCCAATGGGGGAGTCTAAAGAGACCACAGTGATTTCGATGTGTCCCCGGATACACCACTGCTGAAAGAACTCTAAACTCTGTCAGGATGGTTCTAAGGTTTGGAGTCTTTGCCTAGTCCCACAGTCTTTATAATGTGACCATGAACCACACTGACATCCAAATTAGATTTATACAACAGCAGGACTCGTCAGCATTATAAACAGCTACATTTCACATATTCTTACATCTCATACCCTAGCAATCTCTCTCTCTCTCTCTCTCTCTCTCTAGTGCTTGTTAAGTGTGCATTTAGACATTTTTTCCAGATAGATGCTCTTGTGCTAAATCACATTCTGAACTCTCAGGTGATCTACCCACGAGTCCCCCCCACCCCACCCCCCACCCCCCAAAGAAACCAAAAAACATCTGATTCACTCAACATTTCAAACTCACTTAAAAAAAATCACTGATTAAAAAAGTCCAACTGTATATTACATATTATGAACTTCCACTGTACATATGTACTGTAAATATTTCAACTCAATATATAAAATGTTTTCCTCTCATGAATAAATAATCTATCCGTGTGATATATCTTTTTCAAGAATTATAAAACAAGGTCAATCTGTACAAAGAAATGGTCAGCAAATAACATGAAATCAAAAATAGGATGATATGTGATGATCAGAGTGCATCCCTGTGTGATTTCTATGTAGTTTGTTTGTAGTTTTCCAGGGCTACAAAACACCAATAGTGTCAATATAGTTTCATGAATTTACAGTGTAAGCTTCTCCTTCGAGAGCGAGACTGATTCTGTCTGATTGTTGCCTTTCATTGTAGGTAGTTTTTTTTCCCATTAATGCGAGCCTTGTACATTTACAGTTGTGTTCAAGAATTACAAAACAATACTCATCGTCTCATTGTCTTGTGGAGAGTCATTGCCTTCCAGAGCTGTCTTGACTGAAAACATTTTTGAACAGATATCCCCCTCACACAAACACACACACACACACATACGGACACATACACCTACCCAACACCACATAAATCCTACTGTGAAAAGCCCTGCACACCCAAGCACTTTAAATCCCTACCCTAAAATGTACACATCCTAAAATGTACCCTTCACAGTAGTTATGCCCAGTGCAGGCTTGACTCCGGGGGGGGGGGGGGTAATGCAAACTAGCAAAGGGTGGAATGGTCTACACACCACTCTGCATCTCCAGTGAGGCGTGACCCTGGATGGCCGCGGGTGGACGGCGGGGAGGGAGAGAGGCGACGGAAATGGAACTGGGCGAGCGGCAGACTCGAGAGCTGAATGCGTCTACTGCCGCATGACTAAGACAATTTCTCTCGTTTGACTTCACCGCTGAAGACCCGGGGGCCGAGCCTGGTGAGCTAGCGTGTGGCTAGCGCTACCTCTTCAGCCTCGCGTGATGGAATGGAGATGGGTTTTTTTTTCTCTTCTCTTTTCTTTTCGTCCAATCCTTTTGTTTAACTCTCCTTTCCTTTTTTTCTAAGGGAGGAAATGGTCTACTTGTGCTTCTCACTATTCAGTGAATAGACTTTCAGTGCTGCCAGCGCTTATTATCTGTGCTCTACACCAGATCTGCCAGATGCCAGCACATACACACACACACACACACACACACAGCTTGATCAGTCACTAACAGGAATGACAAACAGCAAACCCCCAGCCGTGCTCATCTGATGGCACCCTCTGCCTGCCACGGGCCTCGGAACAGCTTTATCGAATCTTCTCTTAACCCCGATCGGAGGGAGCCAAACTCAGCCTGGTGGGTGGTCGAGAGCAGACAAATGTACTCCCACACAGACAACATCCAGATGGAGGAACAACACTAGCGGGAGCCCCCTGAGAACCAGAGGTGAATGCTAATATATATATTTTTGTCACTGTTTCCTCTCCCCACACTCTTCAGCCCCATTCCCTTTGTAGTGCTCCCTAAACTGAAACCATCCTCAAGTACCCAAATGTGCTTTTTTCCCCCTGCAGATGACGGTTATTTCATCTAAACATTTGTGGCAATAAGTGAAATACACTTGTTCGAAAACTGGCCATGCAGCTCTATCCTAGTTCTGACTTTCTTCCTTTTTTTCCCCCTCCCCAAGTCCCCTTCGCCATCTCTGCATCTCAGGCTTTTATAACACAAACATCCCCGGGCTGTCTCAATGATGCATCCTCAACATAAAAGGGAGGCAAGGAGGAGGTGGGGGGGAGGAGGAGGAGTGGGGGGAGAGTCGGGAAAGGGAGCACTTGTGCTGTGCTGACAGCCAGAGCCGCAAGGAGAGGAAACTTGTCACTCCTGCTGCCTCTAATGCACTGAGCTACACACACACACACACACACACACACACACACACACACACACACTCCCCTGTCCTCCATCGCAGCTACTCATGCCCCTCCGACTGAACCCCACTCTAAGCCTCACGGCGGGGAGCAGTGGAACGTGCAGAGCTTCCTCCAGACACGGCTGACTGTGCGACACCTTAAAGGCCCTCTAAGGTGTATACCCAAAGTGCTGACCATGTATGGCTGACTAACTCTGTCCCCTTTCCACGTGCTCAGGAACCGTTGATAGAGGGGAATTGTCAGCATGCCTCAGGCCTATTTCCCCTTGGTCCACAAATGTAACTTGTGCTTCTTCAGTGAACTACTATTGATGGCTACTAACTACTAACTAACTCTCAATATCCTGTGTTTCTCTATAGTAGATACTTATCTTGTGCTATAACTGGCTGTTAAGGACTATCTATCATGGTCAAGCTGATATTTCCATACGGGGCCCCAATTTAAATGCTGGGCAAGTCTAGTCTAATTAAAACTTGCTTAATAGCTCTGCAAAATCTATTATATTGTAATACCACGAGGAAGATCCTAAGCACAGACATCAGTGGGCCAGCTAAAAGCTATTTCACACCCCATGATACCTTAGTCCACGTACAAGAATTTGGCTCATAGACTGACTTTGTACTTTGCCCTGCATTCAAACCAGGGCCCATGGTCTTTATATCTATTGTTCCCTTGTGCTGCTGCCACTTTCTCTGGCCAGTCTTGTTTCTGCTTCTCCCAGGACTAAGTCCTTAAAGTGGGCACAGTGATGCCAGTGGACCCTGCTGCTCTGAGCAGAGCTCCTGCAGCCTCGGTAATCCTGCCTCGAGCATCAGCCTCCAACATCCCACAGCCCTGTCTGTGTCTGTTGCTATGCCAACCAAATGCCCACACACACACACACACACACACACACACACACACACAGAAAAGATGGTGGCCAAAGAGGTGACATCATGGAATGTTTTTGGGTAAAGGCAGTGAGTGTGTGGGCTTTGTGTGTGTGTGTGTGTGTGGGTGGGTGTGTGTGTGTGTGTGTATGTGCATGGGGCTGAAGTTTTGAAATGTGTCAACCATGTTCAATTTAAGACCGATCCTTGAAAAATGTTCAGTAAAGTGATAGCACCAGTGCTGAAATATGCAGTTGATTGAAACATTGTTTTGTGTCAACAGGTCTAGAACAGAAGCACATCAAACTGTGTCACATTTACATGTCCTTTTGTCGTTTTTTTTTTCCACCTCTGCCTCAACACGGTTCCCACTCTTTTGGTGATGAAAATTTGGACGTACACCGAAAAACTATTCACTGTTTTTTTTTTTTGTGCTATTATTGCAACTCTACTCGTCCTAATAATATTAGTTCACAGCCTAGATAGGATACTAGAAGGAGGTCCGTCGCCTCCACTACATTCCGATGGGAGATTTTGGCAAATGGGTGGTGGCGCGTGATGAGCTTGGGTCCAGCTGGTTCCTCTCGCCCTCCCCCGCCCGAGTTGCCAGCGCACGGAGGACTTGCCCGTCTGTTCCGTGGAGCTCCGGTCCAGCCAGGCAGGCAGGCGGTGGGACGCGGGCCCGACCTGAGGGCACCGTGGCTGGGACGGGCCACAAGCCGAGCCCAGCCTAAGCCCCAGATGGTAGGGAGACCCGCAGATGGAGAAGGGGAGGGATGGAGGATGGAGCGGAGATGGAGGTGGAAGTCTGCTTAACTCCAAAACTGCACGATGAGAGTGAAACGGAAAAATACACAAAGTAAAAACAAAAAAAAGAATAAAACTGGCAAAGACGAAACAAAACTGGAGTTAGAGGCAAGTCGTGTCTTTGTGTGCCATGTTTGTTCGTTTTTTTGTACAGTCTCCTCGATCCCTTGAAAGGGGGGATGTGGTTGGAGGGGAGGGGGGTTGTTTTTGGCATAGGGGTGCTGCTGCTGCTGCTTCTCCTCCTGGTCCTCACTCGGCCCCGGATGACGTGGCCTTGGGGAGGGTCTTGCTCCTGCCCTCCTTCTGCCCCCCCAGGCTGGCCATGGGGTACTTGAGGCTGTGGCCCACGCTCTTCAGGCCCAGGGAGGAGAGTGTGAGGGAGGTGAGAGGGGAGGAGGAGGTGGAGGGGGAGGTGGAGGGGGACACGGAGGGGGTGGTGGCGGTGGGGGAGGTGGTGGGGGACGGGGAGGAGGCCGAGCGGCCGTTGGTCTGCGCCGTGGCCGTCGGGTGGAGCAGCCGGTGCTGCCGCAGGGTGGAGGAGAGCAGCAGGGCCTCGGCGCCCAGGCTGGCCAACAGCGCCCTCGCCTGGCTGGAGGACGCGCTGAACGATGGGAGATCGCCGCCGCCGCCGCTGCTGCCGCTGCCGTCCTGAGGGTACTTGCGGAGGCCCGGGGCGAACAGGGCTACCGTCGGGCCCGAACCGCCCGAGGAGGGCAGGCGGCCGGAGAAACTCGCCGCACGGGTGCCCGTGAGGAGGGGGTCGGTGAGGAAGCTGCCACCCAGGGCCTGAGGGGGGTCAGTGTGGCGGGCGGGTCAGTGGGGAGCAGCGGGCAGCAGCGGGCAGCAGCGGGTGTGGACAGAAGAGACGGCGGAATGGAGTGGGTGGAAAAGGAACAGCGGAGAAAAGGGTTCAGAGAGAAAGACGGCATGAGAGAAGAGCGGAGTGAAGAAAAGAAAAAGTAAAAATAGACCGCACAAACAAAGCACACACTCACACACAAACACACACACACACACGCACACTTGTGAATCTCACATAGCACATCTGAAAAGAGGTGTGGGGAGTGTAGTACAGTAAGTGCTGGGATGCGGTGTGGAGGGTGGATGAAGAAGTGGAGAGGGTTTGGGTCGGGTCGGGTCGGGTTGTGCCAAATCAGGCTGGGTCACTCATTGCTGCCGAGGGTCATGGGGTCAAACAGGGGTCACACAGGTCACAGGAGCGTAGGTGGAACCCACAGGAACGGTGTGCAGGGAGGTCAAAGGTGAAAAGGGGGAGGGGGGGGATGAGGAGGACACAGAACACAGGACACTGTTAACTCCGAGTCATTAACTTTGGCCTGTTGCACATGCAGCACAATCGCTGATGTGCAGTGCAGTCATGTTCAACTGTAACATACAGAAATCATCATAGCATTACCATGGTGCATTGACTATGATGATAATGATCATGATCATGATGATTATGATGATGTGTGTGTGTGCGGGCATGTGTGTGCGTGCGTGTGATTGATTGTGTGTTTGTGTGTGTGTGTGTGTGTGTGTGTGTGTGTGTGTGTGTGTGTGTGTGTGTGTGTGTGTGTGTGTGTGTGTGTGTGTGTGTGTGTGTGTGTGTGTGTGTGTGTGTGTGTGTGTGTGTGTGTGTGTGTGTGTGTGTGTGTGTGTGTGTGTGTGTGTGTGTGTGTGTGTGTGCGTGTGTGTGTATGTGTAAGGAAAAAGATTATACAGCTTGTGTGTGAAAGCATGCAGTAATCATGGCATATAGATCAATACTCATCAGACTACCATCCTCCCTCTCCTTCACGTGAGAAGCCAAGGTTCCCTCCTCACCTAGCGGACCACTTCAGACGAATGCCAAGCAGCTGCACAGGTAAACACGTCTGTGCATCCCGCTCGCAGCCATTTGCTGAATTATTATCGTGAGCACAATACAGTACCCAACGCTGGTAAACAACCTCTCTTACGCTCCTGCGCTTTTCCCTCCCCTGCGGGATAGTAGTCTGCTGACAGGTGTGTGTCTTGTGTAGTTATGGAAAATAACCGTTGCCAACCCCCTACACCACCCCACCCCCCCTCCCCCTTCTGTCACACACCTCCTAACCTGCTGCACTGTGTCGTGTAAACAACAGCAAAAACAACACAAACAATATGCTAATAAAGGTGGGAGGTTGGAGGGGAGAGAAGGTTTGAGAGAGAGAGGGAGAGAGAGAGGAGAGGAGAGAAAGAAAGAACACGAGTGAAGTGAATTATGGGGGGGGAAAGACAGAAGCGTATGGTGTGTTGAGACATCGTGCTTTGTGCTTTAAATAATAGGCTTAACTTCCCATTCATTTGCAGGATGGTGACAAAAGCCAGAGAGAGAGAGAGAAAGAGAAGAGACAAGAGAAAAGAGAAAAGAGAGAGAGATGGGGAGAGAGGCAGCCTTTGAGGGATATGAAAATAGACAGATGGGGAAATAATGGAGGAGACACACAGATAGAAAAGGCCAGGGAAAAAAACAAGCACAGAGAATGAATAGTGGGCGAGAGTGCGGTGTATGGTGGGAGGCGTGTGTGTGTGTCTGTGAGAGAGAGAGTGTGTGTGTGTGTGTGTGTGTTTTAGCGGCCGCCCTGTCTACTATGCTTTGAGCAATTAGAGAGTGGACTGATGTAACCGGACACTGATTCCACTTCATTTAACAGTGGACCCAAGCGCAGGAGACACTCACTCCAGAAAGTAGACCAGCACAGGCAAACACAGGCAAACACAGCCTCCCAGCCCTGCTGCCTCTCTCTCTCTCTCTCTTCCTGTGTCTCTGTCTCTGCCTCATTTTCAGTTCACTTTAATTACACTTGAAAACAGAGAGAGGAACAGAGAGACAGATGAGGACAGACAGAAAAGAAGAGAGGACAGGGGGAGAGAGGACAGATGGAGAAACGAGGTAATGATAATTACCCACTATGTCCCGAGGCTGGATTGGGAAGCCTCATCATTTTGTGGCACTCTGCCATCCCTCTTAAAGGATGTGGGCACTTGTCTTTGTTATGGGACAATTGTGAGAACATCTATCTAAATGGTGCAATACTCTCTGCACCCTGGCATCAAGGCAAGCTCCACACCGCTTCAGAGCCTGCAGTCGGAACACAAGCTGCCCGTTTAAGCTCTCTCCCTCTCTCTTTCACTCACACACACACACACACACACACACACACACACACTGTCTTTCTTTCTCTAGCTCTCTATCTATCTCAGGTCTTTTTCAGCAAACATCTCCTCTAGTACATATGATGTCCTTCCTGTAGACACATTCTCACCAACTCTCTCTCTCTCAGGTTCTATGCCTGTGCATGATTGAAATGCAAGTGCTGATTTCACGACTGCCCTATTAACATACACTATTTACTGCATCAGTTAACAAGAACAAACCATTAACCTCTCAATTGGCAAACTATAAGTAATGCAGAGCAGATTATTCACACCTGTGTGTGTGTGTGTGTGTGTGTGTGTGTGCGTGCGTGCGTGCGTATGTTCCTGTTTGTGTGTGTGCGCGTGTTTTCTTCAACTCTGCAAATACCCAGTAGTATGTAAGAGACATTATGTAGATGATTTCGTTTTATAAGGATTCATATGTATTATGTCCTGCTTCTGGCATGCTAAGGTTTAAACAGTACATGCATATGTGGTTGCAAAAGTGCTTCTTTGTGTGTAGTGAGCGAGTGCTGTGTGCCGTGTGTGCTGTGTGTGGCGTGTGTGCCTGCTGAGCAGGGCTCCCTCTTATCTGTGCTAGGGCAGTGAGGCATGGTGTTAGTGCTCTGGCTCTGCCAGCTATCCTGCTGTTAAGCTCGTGGGCTGTTAATGCAGACATACGCTGCACGATCGAGGGGCCTGGACTATGTAAAACAGGAGAGAGAGAGAGAGAGAGGGAGAGAGAGATAGAGAGAGAAAGAGAGAGAGAGAGAGAGAGAGTGCTGCTCTATGGGAGGTTCACACGGAGTGTTTGTGTTTAGAACTCAGGACCGGAGCATTCTGCTGTCTCCGTGGCTGTGAGCCAGTGTGCTGATGGTTTCACCTCAGCTTTGTTTATATTATGGGATGTGAACTCTCTGGGGGGGTCTGGCTCAGTTGCCAAGAGAAACCCAAACCCAACTACAGAGCGTTCAGAGTTGTCCCTCTTTCTGCCACTCTCACTTCCTTTGAACTCGGCAGTGGCAGCAGTTACCTCTGACTGACCGAAACCTGAGTTGCCAAAACCGTTCTGTACAGCTAAGTGTGTTCAGACTCTGCCCTGAGGGAACAACAGTATGGGTGAATTTAAAGCATACGGGCAGAAAAAATATATTGCAGTCTAACGTGTCCAATTCAATTTTCAGACATGAAAGTCTGACAGCACGGAGGTTTCCGTTGCCATGGTTCCGCTTGGTCTCCTGCGTTAGCATGCGGATCATATAGAAGGCACCTTTAAGATGCATTCTGCCTTACAATTGCACACTCCCGCTGGGAGTCTTCTCCAAGTGTCTTTTTCTGTGTGTGTGTGTGAGAGAGTGTGTGTGTGTTTGTGTGTGTGAGAGAAAGAGAGAGTGTGTGTGTGTGTGGCCATAATTCATCTGTTTATTAATGTGCTTTATTCATAAATTATGAATAATTGAAATTCTCACGTGTTTTATAGCTTTATCCCTTTTTCTGCATTCCAATAAAGATTTGTGTGTGTGTGTGTGTGTGTTTGTGTGTGTGTGTTATATGTGAGTGAAACATGCCTAAACACATACTACACAGACACTCTACAGTATCATCAAATGTACTGAACAGTTATGCCTATTCAATTACCGATACATTATGCCTTTCACAGTTACTTATAGTAACTAACACTGGTGATGACATGGATTCCAACTGTAATGGAGGCTCATGCACTAATCCTATTCTATTGGATGAGTTTGACAATGCTCATGCTTAATGCGAGTGTTTGAGCAGATGAAACATGTGTGTGTTCATCTGGGTGACATCAGTGTATGATCAAGGCAGAGGTCAGGGGTCGGAGGTGAGAGGTGAGAGGTGAGGGGCTGAGGCTAATGAGGAGCGGACGGTACCTGCAGCTGGCCCTGGCTCTTGAGGAACTCCTCGCGCTGCTTGGACAGCTTGCTCTTCTCCGGGTTGCTCTGCTGCAGGTGCTTGAGGCGCAAGGCTGCCGAGGAGGAGGAGTGCAGTGCTTTACCTCCGCCAGAGGAGGAGCTGTTTCCACCCTGCAACACGGATGGGAAGGGAAGGGAAGAGGGAGAGAAAATGGAGGGGACATGTTGGTCCATGTAAGTCATTCATGTAAGTCACGGCTCTATTTGGCCTGCAGCTGTAACAGCTGACTAGAGAGGGGACTTTCAGAATTAAAGATCAGATCACCCTTTCCCATCACACTGTTTCAGCATCTGTAAGTGTGCATGAATTATAAGACACACAAAGCCCTGCAACACACATACATACACACTAATTTATTCCCAGCTGCAAAACAGAAACACATTAATTTATTCCCAGCTGTAACACACAGACATACTCCTGTATTCCCAGTTGTAACACACACACACACACACACACACACACACACACACACACACACACACACACACACACACACACACACACACACACACTCATGTATTCCCAGCTGAAGGACAAGAGCAGTAAAGGATGCGAGACGGAAAAGGAAAGAGATTGAAAAAGAGAATTCACAGTGATGCATTAACAATAGTTTCCCATGTAATTCCTTTTTTGTATCTCAGCAGACAGAGGAAGGTAGGATTCCCAAAGAGCGTGCTGTACAGTACGTGCTGCTAGACCGCTGCTTGTACTGTATAGGCTTCTAGTACTGTGAGCTGCCCTGTAAGCAAGTGCAACCTTAAAGCACATGTGCATGGCTGGTGCAGCTCTCTGTGATGAGTGTTATGGGGAAACATGGGGGAAATTCACATCTGAAAATCACTTTGGAGTCCGTAAGGCACTAATCAGTAATTCCTCAGGAGTGCGGGTACATGAAAGGCATTACTGTAAATATATAGAGCTCACGTGGGTCAGCTAAAACGCTCAGCACAGCACAGCCCAGCGCAGGGCGGCTCAGCACAGCACAGCACAGGGCAGCACAGGGCGGCTCAGCACAGCACAGGGCAGCTTAGCTCAGCTCGCCTCGCTGCAGTGGCCCCTGTCCGGTCTCCATGCCAGCGGCGGGCAGTTGGAGCGCGCTCAGTGAGCCGTGAGGGGGGTCCAGGAGCCTAATGAGATCCCTGATCCAAGCGCAGTGATCTGATAACTCACTGTGTGTGTGTGTGTGTGTGTGTGTGTGTGTGTGTGTGTGTGTGTGTGTGGTTTGTTACAGAGAGAGAGAGAGAAAGTGAGTAAAAGAGAGACAGAAAGTGAGTGAAGGACAGAGAGAGAGAGAGAGAGAGAGAGAGAGAGAGAGAGAGAGAGAAGGCTGGCATGGCAGCAGCCTGGCACCACTGCACACTTCTGCAGATGATGATGTCATGTTGGAGGCCCCTGTGTGTGTGTGTGTGTGTGTGTGTGTGTGTGTGTGTGTGTGTGTGTGTGTGTGTGTGTGTGTGTGTGTGTGTGTGTGTGTGTGTGTGTGTGTGTGTGTGTATGTGTGTGTGTGTGAGTTTATGAGTGTGTGTGTGTGTGTGTGTGTGTGTGTTATGTGTGTGTGAGTGAGTGTGTGTGAGTGTGTGTCTGTGGGGGTGATTTAGTGTGCTCTGCTGCCTATCCCCTAGTCCTGACTGAGCCAATGCTTTTTTTCTGTGTTGATGCCTGCAAAGGCACGGGGATGGGGGGCAAAATGACTCATGCGAGTGCCAAGAGCTGGTTGGACGCGCTGGCTGGACTGCAGGTTTCGGGGCGAGGGGGGGGGGGATCTCGCTCACTGCAGTGGCTGTCATGTGGAGGGATATCATCATCATCATCTAGCCGCGAGTGACCACTAACACACAGATGCAGACGGACACATTTTCCTCCCTCCATTAATGCTCACCTGAGCAGCGAGCTCCAGCAGGGGTGCACACTGACTGCGCACAAATGCAGGATTTGCCCCGTGGGACTGCACAGACCGCAGTGGCGGGATTGTTGCTCTAGGATCACTTTTCAGTGCCTGCATGGCTGGCTCAGGGCTGAGGGCTGATCTGGGACCAGCTGTAGGAAACCCAGCTCAGTCCAGATGCATCACAATCACAGCAAAGCCCGGGGCGCTCTCCGAGTCTCTGAAGTCATAACTGTAGCATTACTCTGCGGTGTGAAATGGCTATGTCACAATGCTGGTAATATCCAAAGGTTAAAAAAAAAATCCAGTTTGGCCACTAGCACAAAGCTTGTTTACAGATGTGAAATATTGCCCACTGATAAGGATCACCAGCAACAATGTTGCATTTGTAGATGTTACAGAACCACAAAATGTTTTAACTTTCAAGCCACTGAAAGGTCTATAAACACATAGGCCCATTTTCCAATTACTGATGCTAAAACTAATGTCACAGTCAGCAGATCTGCACAGTGTGGCGTGCGTTACGATGTTCAAACCAATACTGTTGGCAGCGGAAACATCACAAAGCTTGTCAGAGCGAGCGCAAGATAAAGAGTGCGCCAGAAGTTAAATAGCCAGAGAAGAGACAGTTTACTGTCAGAGTCAGCACTACCACTTGTTTACAAAGACAAAACGGCAAAATGCAAGAGACAGATCAATTAAAGGAGAGCTTGTGAAGTCGACAGAGCCATCTCCCCTGACAGAGCGAGAGGAAGCAGAGAGGAAGACCATATTAGAAACCCTGACAGCCGATTTGAGAGGATTTGAGAAGGTTTCAAACTGGTGGTTCTTCAGTAGTACAAACCAACAGAAGTAAAAGTTGTGCTTGCTTTTCATTTTTTTTTTATATACTTGAGTTTGCACAGTGGTTGGACTGCTGCAATGCTCAATCTGAATTTCATGTGCATAAAATATATACTCTTATAAATGTAAATTTAGCCACCAGTTTATGTAACCTAAAATCATTTGACTATCAATCTGAATTCAGTCCACTCAGGAAAGCAACTAACGTCCAGCTCAGCCTTTGAAGCCGAGTCCTTTTTATGGCTGATCCGAGGAAGTCTTTAAATCATAAACACATGGCCATGAATGGGCTTTATCTACCCTCTCCATCTGAGCCTCCACTGTGGAGCTCTCTGCCAAGAACAATTACAATTCTATGCTGAGATTATAGTCTGCCTGGACTGAATTCAAGAGGAGCAGGTCCAGCGAGTGGCGCAGCGGGCAGCAGAGGAGAGGAAAGGAGGAGGAGAGGAGGTCTGGCGGGGAGCTCAACCTGGACGTAGGGAGGTCTGATGGAGGGCTTGGGCGGGACCGGAGGCCTCTTGGTCCCCCCTGACCCTGCCGACTCCGTGGGCGTCTGGTCGGGCTGCTGTGCTGCTGCTGCGCTGTCGGAGGGAGCGCCCTCGGCTGGAGGCGTGACGGGGGACAGGGGCTCGGAGCTGGGGTGAGCCCCGATCTCCATTAAGGAGTTCTCCAGCTCCCTGATGGTCTCCTCCAGGCTGTCCAGCCGGCGGTAGGTCCTGCTGCGGATGTCGTCCCCTGGGGCCCTCGCCCTCGCGGGCTGGCCCTGCTGCCCCTCCGGCAGGCTCTTGGGAGCGGGCGCTGCTGACCCGGCGGAGCCCTCCGCTCCGGGCTTCCTCTGGGGCTCTCTGCCGTCCGTTATCAGGAGCTGTCTCCACGACAGCGTCTCGGCGCCGGTCACACTGTGCCGGTGGGGGCCGCCTCGCTTGAACCGGCTACCGGTACTTACCGTCACGGTGTACGGCGGGGCCGCTTGGTGGTGGGCCCCGTTGGGCGGGGCGCCGGACTGACACTCGGTCAGCACGATGCGGGGCACCTGAGCACAGCGGGGAGACGCCCAACATGAATATCACACACAGCACAGATGAACGCAAACACTTACCGTGGCCCTAACAGAATCAACTCGGCATCTTAAACAGCGCGCTCATTTCTTTTGATCTGAGTAAATATGCGCTTCTCATTGCCTAAGCAAAGCAGCAGCAGCAGGGCGATAATGATTTAATGTGCCATTTGCAATTACTTGTAGTGCATATCTACGGGCTGGATTCCTCGGAAGATCTCCTTCAAATGAAACAATTTCATCTGCCCTGCGGCAGCGTTTTGCCAAATATAATATATTATGTTGATGAACAAATTATTTGTAGACCTCAGTCTGTCATTATTCCGTATGGCTGGGTGGAAGATTCTTATTCAAGAATAGCTTATCACATCTAATAATATGTGACTGAGCTGTTGAGATTATATCAGAGGAGCCTGAGTGTGCTTGGAAATGAACACACTCATGTTCATGACAGCCAGTGTGTTCCTGAACAATTAGTGCTGCAGTCTACTGCAGGGAGGAAGATAACGGGCTTTATAGCAGTACATAGCTGTGAGAGTAGTCAGGGTTATCTGAAAAGCATGCCAGCTATCCTCTGAACTAGATGTACCGCAAAGCGGTACCAAATATGACTGCCACCCAGTCCTGCACAATTTGTCTCCACCCCCTTCTTTTATGTATGCAAATGAGTGTGTGCATATACTGCATAGTGTGTCTTTGTTTTTGTTTTTGCCTTTTCCGTTTTAACCTCAAATGAGAGGATATGGGATGTGACGACATGGCCCCTGGAGACCGACATACAGTACAGAAATAATTCAGTCATCCTAGGCCCTACAGTTCTCGAGATATTCACTGACAACTGTGTCTGGCCTATACCCTCCTACTGGGGGGCCTGGTACCCGGCGGTTGGGCATTGAAAAACCATGCGTCCGAGTCATTCTTGTGCAGCTTCATGCCCACCATGATTCGTCTTTCAGTGTCTCGAGAATCGCTGACAGAAATTCACTGAACAATAATAAACAAAATACTCTGACTACACCTACAGTACGTGACCGCCACTTTGCACGCACGGTGGTCATAATAAATGATTTCACGCAGTATGCTAAGTGCTATTAGCTCAGGAATGAACTGGTCTTTGTGCTTCAAGAGAAGTCTTGTTTTCAAATGGTATGTGTGTGTGTGTGTGTGTGTGTGTGTGTGTGGAGGGGGGGCAGGGGGAGGTTACATCTGACTTCATCTTAATAGTGCCATGTAATCCCTGGCCATGTGATTCCAGTCCACAGTCAGCACCTGTTTGAACTCAGCTGGTCACAGCGGGCTGATCCGCTTCATAAACGAAGCCATTCAGACTGGGCGCCAGGGAGGTGACCTGAGCACTCAGCTGTGAAACAGGCAAGTGGCCAATGCTGAGCCCACATGGGGAGACCAGGGACCACCAAAAGGGCCCTGGTGTGCAGTGGTGTGTGTGTGTGTGTGTGTGTGTGTGTGTGTGTGAGTGAGCTAGTGTGTGTGTGTGTGTGTGTTGCTGAGCAGGAAGCTCATTACGTTCTGGTTGACTCTCGGCCCAGGGGTCAGACTGGCGCACCAGCCAAAGCCACAGAGAGCGTCGGGCAGCAGGGGCCACAGATGGCATCTTCTCGCGGACCACCCGGGCGGGCACCCAGTGAAGCGAGCCACTGTAGTCTGGTGGGCCTAACGAGGCCTGCAGTGCCCCTCTGTCTGTGAGCACAGATCGGCCAGCGCCCGACTGCTGCTCGTCGTCTACTGTCTCACCCAAATCACGAGAGCCCACACTCCTCCCTGCCAGCCAGGGCTCTGTCATTCACACACACACACACATGGCTCCTCCAAAAATCACATTCCTCGGGAGAGGTCAAAGCACAGGCTAATGTTATACAAGTCTGGAGACAACTCTAGCAAACCGCGGGTGGGAATCGATAGTATAAGTAAGTAGTGTGATTGAAACAATATAAACCAATCTGCATGAGGGTGGAATTAAAGCGTGAAGTGGTGAAGATTCTCGTGATGCTGCAGACAAAGGAGTGCGACTATTCTGTGGTGGACACGTTTAGAGAGGGAGACAGGTGTTGTTTCGGTCGCCCACTGCTATAAATCAACAGCTGGAGCCGACTCAAGAATGTGTATGCTGTCCATGAAATGCTAATGTCTTGTTGGCCCTGCTAAAAGCCTAATCAATCCACGACTTTAATGATCGCACGGTAAACATCCAACAGCATCCACAAATGCCAAAGAGGTTTGGATGTGAGATGTTGCAAGCTGTATGGCTTTTACAGTACCTTGTCTGTTGATACATTAGCACTGTCCCTGTTAAATGAGCAAGTAAATAAATAACGCTAAAGACCCGCTCAGATCTGGACACAAATCTAAAGACAATCACCGATCTGTAAACAGATTTATTTGCTCCTGAGAGCTTCTGACTCTTCACATCACACATTTGTGTTTCACTGCAGCTCAGTGGTACTGTAGGTCAGCACCTCTACACTAGCAACGTCAAAGCACTTAGCTCTACCCATCTTTATCGCTCTATCGCTCTATTTCTCTCTCACTCTCTCTCTCTCTCTGTCTGTCTCTCTCTCTCTTGTCTGTGGCCAGTGCGGGTCTCGTCACTGGCGGAGCCCGGAGCCCCGGTTGACCAGATGGCCCACAGCAGGACTCGGTGGTCCACAGTTGGCACCGGTGTCACGGCCGCGCTTCGGTTAGAGCTCGCCCCGCAGGGAGCCAATCAGAGCAGCCCAAGCTGTTCCAGCCAATCAAGATGCTCTCAGCAGCAGAGCGGTGCGCTGTGTGTAAAAGTTAGTGATGGCTGTGATAATCCTGATGCTTGATCGGGTCTCATCTTCATCACTCTGATTATGCCTACTGTATACTGTACCTCAATGCAGCAGCAGCAGCATCATACTGTATGTGCTTTGTCCATTATGCTGTTAACTGTAGTATCATGCCATGTTATAGACTATACTGTAGACTCAGTGTGAGTGTGTGACAGCTGTCATGGAAATAGTCGTACCTGTTAATACCACCCACATGCGGCAATATATTGCTCAATACACTCGAGTCTCTCTCTCTCTCTCTCTCGTTCTCTCTCTCTCGTTCTCTCTCTCTCTCTCTCTCTCTCTCTCACTCAAACACAAACATGGCTGGCGTACCTCCATGTCGGCGTGGTTCCTCTCGTCGTCGGCCCCTTCCCTCTGGGCCCCCGTGGTGGGGGGTGTGGAGGCCGGACGGGGCACTTCAGACAGGCTCTTCCTCAGCTTCACCATGGGCTTAGGCATGTCGCAGTCCTCAGACTCACACTTCTACACACACACACACACACACGCGCACACACACACACACACACACACACACACACACACACACACACACACACATACATGGTAACATCATGATAACCATATCAAAAGATTCAGAGAAAAAAGCAATGGTATGTTTGTTGTGTGTGTGTGTGTGTGTGTGTGTGTTTTTGTCTTACAGACCTTGAGGCTCTTTTCAGACGTTATGGGCTCTCCGCTGCGGCTGGTGGGCCCAGGGGATGATGGGAAACTGCGTCTGGGAGGAGGTGGAGGCGGGGACTTGGAGTGCTTCTCCATGCGATACCTCGCAACCGTCAGTTCATCTGAGGGCCAAAGAGAGAAACAAACGGAGCGAGGGATAAAGAAAGAAAGAGAGAACGAGTGAGTCACATTGGCGTACTGTACAGTACATGTCCAGGACATCAACGTGCACCTATGGTTTTCCTTGCTGGAGTTTGTTCATGACCCGAACATTTGAGTGTGTGCTCGCCTCAAACTCTTAGCAGAACAGCTTGTGCTGAGATGTCAACACCTTCCATAAAAAAAACTAGCGCAACCAAGTGCCGGAGACTCAGCTGGCTGTTCCAAGTTGTTGTCTTCTTTTTTTGTAAGCAACTTTAACTGCCAGTGATTCCAGTAACTGGGCATTATGGAGACTCTCTATTCTCACAGGGCTTGAATACTGCTGTGTGTGGTAGATACTTTGTTGAAAAGATAACAAAACAGAAACAAAACGGATTTCAGAACTGACGGTGATGAAATGTCAACAAACTTCTGCACTGGCTGTTCCAGACCTTTGTGTAACTTTGTTTTTGCAGGCCCTTTCAAACAGTTGGACAAGAGGCTCTGCAGAAACTGAACACTGGTATTACTGTAGGTGGATACTTCCTGAAACAAGACCTCAGATATGAGGTCAAATCTGAAATATTTTCACCTGGGGTAGAACAAATCTGATAACAGATTTGACGTTCCTGTTATGTGATATTCCACATTTTCCATATACTGTATGATGCAGGGGCGTAGCGTGCGACGGTGCAGCCGGTGCAACGCATCGGGGCCCTCTGAGCTTCGCAGGGCCCTTTGCAGTTCGGAATTTGCCCAGCGCCTCCCAGCTATGCGACATAAAGTCAACTGTTGTCGTCAATGACGCCGTCTCTTCTTATATACCATTTAAGACAAACTGATTGCTATTTAAGTGCTTCACTATCTCCTACAACATGGTCTCATGGTGGCACCTATCCATTCCCCAATTCTTGTATTTTCTCCTACTTTTCATATGATTTTGATTTTACTAATGACATTTCAAATTAATCAATATAACTAATACCATTATTGATTATTTTATCGTCAACTCACAAGATGTTGTAACATGGCCTGCTGGGAAATCTGCTTGTCCAGTCATAACATTTTTACGTCATCTCTGATCATAGGCTGCTGCACATGCTAGCAAATGTAAACAGCGCCAGACTTGCACCGGGGCCTTGCGCAACTACGCTACGCCACTGGTATGATGGTATTCCCGAGTGTCCTGGAGACCTCACCTGAGCCACGCCTGGAGCCTCCCTCTCTGGAGATCTTGTGTGAGGAGTGCTGGGGTTTGGGGGGCCGGTGCTCGGGCGTGGCGTTGGTGATGCCGGCGCCGGTGGCGGCGTTGGCCGGCTGGCTGTTCTGGCTGCTCTGGTCTGGTCTGGTCTGGCTGAGGGACTGCTGGGGCTTCATCTGCTTGGCGGCGAAGTCCAGGTCGGGGATGGCCTTCATGAGCTCGGCCTGCGTCTCCTCCAGCAGCCGGTTGATGTCCTGCGCGCTGTACTGCGTCAGGCTGGCGCGCTTCTCCTCCCAGTCGCGCTCCGCCGCCTGGACACACACACGGGGTCACACACACGGAACAGGGTACACAGGGCACACACGCAGACATACTAACAAACACACACACACACACACACACACACACACACACTCTCTCACACACACACACACACACACACACACACATACAGTACATGCCTAGCTTCCCCGCAGCCATACACATACACCTCTTATGAATTCACACACTCTAATGAACACATACGGTATGTCTACCCCTCCAGCACACACACACACACACACATACACATACACATATTAATAACCTGACCCCTACACACACACACACACACAAACAACACACACACAGGATGGTATGGGAAGGTCTCCTCACCAGTCGGACCTCCATGGAGAGGCTCTTGTCGGGCCCCTGGCGGCCCCCGTGCTCCTTCAGGGGGTCCCTCTCCTTCTGGCCGGGGGACGGGTGGCTGCCGTGCCCGTGGTTGTGGGCGTGGGAGTGGGCGTGGGAGTGGGCGTGGCCATGGGGGGAGCTGGTGTGGGGGCTCCAGTTGGACAGGTTGTCGCTGATGCTCAGCGGAGGGCTGGTGGCGAGGTCAAAGTCTACGCTCTTCCTGTAGTCCTCCGCCATGCCGTCCTCCTGGCTCTTCCACACACCCTCCGTGGCTTGCCTGGGCGGAGAGAACACACACGTCAGTGTGTGTGTGTGTGTGTGTGTGTGTGTGTGTGTGTGTGTGTGTGTGTGTGTGTGTGTGTCTCTGTGTGCGTGTGTGTGTGTGTGTCTCTGTGTCTGTGTCTGCGTCTGTGTGTGTGTCTGTGTCTGTGTCTCTGTCTGTGTCTGCGTATGTGTGTGTGTGTGTGTGTGTGTGTGTGTGTGTGTGTGTGTGTGTGTGTAGTGTAGCGTGACAATATTACTGCAATCAGACAAGCAAGTTCATTTCCCAGGAGGCATGAACAGTGTTTTTAATTCCCTATCAGTGGCTCGCAATTAAGGTGTCCATTAACTTGTTTGGAAAGGGTATGCGTGTGTGTGTGTGTGTGTGTGTGTGTGTATTTGTGTGTGTGTGTGTGTGTGTGTGTGTGTGTACCTGCGCAGTGCTGTGAGTGTGTCTGTGATGGTCCTGCAGCGTTTGAGCAGAGCGTCCAGTCTGTGGGGCTCCTCCTTCAGGAACTTGACCGCCTCCACCTCCACCCGCAGCACCACCCGCATCTTACTCTGCAGACCTGGGAACTGGTCTGCACACACACACACACACACACACACGCACACACACACGCACACACACGCACACACACGCACACATGCACACACACACGCACACACGCACGCACACATCCACACACACACAATTACTATTCAAACACAGTTTATTACATCCAGAGAGTCATATGCACATGAAAACCCTTCTTACACTAACACACACACACACACACACCCCGCACACACACACATACGTGCACACAGATACACCTCAACAACCATAATCAAAGGTAGCTCAGCAGGTGTAAAACACCTTAAATTAAAACTTGAGGGGTGAGATCTTTTAAAAAACACTCTAGAATAGGTGCTATCTTTGTGACTGCAGTCTCTCAGACCCATAAGTGTGTGTGTGTGTGTGTGTGTGTGTGTGTGTGTGTGTTTTTGTATGTGTGTGTGTGTGTGTGTGTGTGTGTGTGTGAGTAAGTGGTGTGAATAAGTGTGCACACACATGCTCTGTGAATGCAGGAAGTGGTTTTGGGTGTGTGATATGTACTGTAAAAGGTTTCTATTATTGCTTAGTGAGCAGTTGAAGCACACACACGTGTGCAACACAAAGCAAAGCTCTAAGTGGTGTGTCTACTTTCTTTGAAGTGAATGGCCAAGAGAAACAGCTGCTATTATCTACAGTATATCAATAATGTATATGGTCACGGTCTTGTCTCTTCTGCCTGAATGTTTTTCTCCCTGAATGCTTCACAAATGTGTGTTTGGATGCATTGCTTCAAGCTGTCATGAGTGTGTGTTGTATGTGCGTGTGTGTGTGTGTGTGTGTGTGTGTGTGTGTGTGTGTGTGTGTGTGTGTGTGTGTGTGTGTGTGTGTGTGTGTAGTGTGTGTGTGTGTGTGTGTGTGCGCATGTGTAGTGTGTGTGTAGAGTAGTGTATGTGCGTATGTGTAGTGTGTGTGTGTGTGTGTGTGTGTGTGTGTGCGCCCCTTACTCTTGAGCTCCGTCAGGGTCTCCCCCAGCCTGCGCAGCACGGCGGCCTTCTCCTCCAGCTCCTGCATGGGCACCTGCTTGTGGTTGGTGCTCGAGTCCTTCTGGATCTCGTCCACGGACTTCTCCAGGTCACTAAGAAGGAAACACACACAGACGGACGGACAGACAGACAGAGAGGACCGTTACCATCGGAGATCCTCAGGTGCTCAGCTCCCGCCATGCTTCCACTATGGACTAAGAGCTATGGCCATCTATCATACATATGACAAATTTATATCCCCCTTGTCCAGGACCTGAACAGTCAACAACACATGTTAAGAGAGTGTAAATCCATAGCCATACGGCTGAGAGGGGCTAATAGTGATATGCACCGCTGCCACTAAATCTCCCCAGGCAGGCCGAGCACACAAATCACTGGGCCTCTAATAGAGAATATCAATACAGCCTTGCTGCAGTGCATTATGAAATTATAATGTGAAAATGGGCTTTTAAAAAAACATCGCAGTGAATCCAGCCTTCTAGCAGGGGCACAGATGAAAGCTTAATGTAATGTCGGAGAAATGTTTATTTAATTAGTTACAAGTGGATACCCCCAGTAGTAGCTTTGCTGGATACACAAACATCAACAAAAAAAGTAAAACTATATTTATTAAAGTGTCACAGTCGCTCTCAGTCTCAACGCATCTCACAGCAGTAAAAAACAGCCAGCCGTCTTGACACGGCATCCATGTGTGTGTGTGACGGGACTGACAGTGTAAAGCGCGCACTGCCTCGCCAACTCTGTGCTCCACAGCAGAGCAGCCTTAGCCGCAGATGTGATGTGCTAGCGACGGGGAGGAACTGTCAAAGCACTGGGCTCTAATCACAAGTCAATCTGAGCGCGCGCACCTCGAGAATCAGCATGCATAGCATACCAAACAGGCCTACATTCACCGTATGAATAATTCATTCAATCAAATCAAATGGATGTTAGTTACACTTAGTAATGAGCAGTAATTGGCACAATCGTAGGATTTACTAATTAGCCCGGCTTACATGACGATGGGTGTCGTAATTACACAGCCGTAGCTTGGTGCAATGTCAGGTTTGTATGTCAGGTTTTAGAGGCCAAAACCTGTAATTAACGGCAACCAATATCAAAATATCCAAAATTGTGAGTTGGTGGGATCTGGGTTAAGCACTGTACCTAGAGGGCCAAAGATCCAATAGTCAGAGGGCCTGTGCCATGGCAGTGAAGTGTCATATATTGCCCATTTGTTATGTACAGGACAGGACATTTTGGTTCACGTTCACACTTCACTAAGAGGTGCGCTGGAAGTTGCAAACAGAAAAGTTCATGAAAGTAGAATCACGGCAGACGATAACAGCGAACGCTTTTATGTGTATGGTTTGTAGACCGCATCTTTGCCTTGCCCTCACACTTCAAAGATGTGGCACGGAACAAAAAATCCAAGTTGTGATGCAATCTATCAGCAACCAAACAACACCCTTTGAGCCCAGAGAAGCCGACTGAAAAAGCGGAGTGCTTTGATGGGGCGGGCGAGAGTAAGCCAGGTTAAAGAAGGTTGCGCGGGGCCGTGAAGACCTGCCCACGACAATCACATTACAGATGAGTTCTTACATACAGCGTCGGGGAGAATTAAACAGGATTAGGTTGTGTGTACCGAATACGGTTATAAAGGAATGATTACTGAATGTTTAACGCGGCAACAAACCTTCTTCTGCCTGACCTTGCCTACTCCATTCATATTCAGACGCACCTGAATACCAGGCACTCGCATTAGCCACTCCTTGACATAACCTTATTAACACCGTCTGACTGGGTTGCATCTAACACCCTCTTGAGTGTGGATTGAGCGTAATATGTGGGTGTGTGTGTGGGCAAAGATCCTTAAGGCGGAGCAAGATACTTCGTCGTAGTTCATGTCTATGGGCGCAAAACGGGGATCACTTCCTCTGCATAAAGGGGTGTGTCATGCCCATAGACTTCAATGGAACAGCTCCCCCCCTTGCTCCCCCCTCCCTCTTGCGATTCGGGTTCCAGGAAGTATCTTGCTCCGCCCTTAATGATCTTTGGTGTGGGCCAACAGCAGGGTGTTGTGTGGTGTGGGAGGTGCACGAGGGGGGGTTTGGGGGGGGGTGGTCTACTGACTGGAGCTGCTGGATGATGAGCTCCTCCTCGTTGAGGTACTTGAGCCTCTCCTCCTCCACTAGGAGGCGCTGTCTCTGGAGGGGGTCCTCCTGCTTGCGCAGCGCGTCACACACGCGCATGGTGATCTCACCCTCTGTGCGCTTCATCAGGGTGCGCATCGAGTCCTGGTTCTGCAGCTGGAGACACACACACACACACACACACACACACACATGGAGAAGACAAAGGGTTTGAGAGGTAATACACACACTTACACACACCAACCCCACCTTCACCCCTAACGCGCACACCCACACATGTGATCTGTGATGACCTGTGCTTGAGCTAAACTCATTAGTTGGTGTGTGTTTGTTTGTTTGTGCAAGTGTGTAAAATGTAAGGGCTTCATAACTGTCTTGTCTCTTGATTTGTGGCTAATGTGTAGCATATATAATGTGTGTGTGTGTGTGTGTGTGTGTGTGTGTGTGTGTGTGTGTGTGTGTGTGTGTGTGTGTGTGTGTGTGTGTGTGTGTGTGTGTGTGCGCGCGTGTGTGTGTGTGACTGCACTGGCCTGTCCTTGACTACACGTGTTTGTTTTGCGCTTGACATTTACAGTGCTGTGATGAGTTGATGGACTGACCCATCATTCTGAAAGCTTCCGTGTACGAGAGAGGAGATGGGAAGAGGATCAGAAAAATGTCAAAAGATGAAACAAAAAAAGACAGATAACAACAGAGAGGGATGTTCAAGTCCTCCCTTGCCCTTGAATGTCAGTTTCACAACATGAGAGATTTGCTGTAGGTGTCAGTTTTCCGTGGTGTTATGACCTCTTGGTGATCAATCCAACCAAAAGGGGTATATTTGTGTTTGCAGACTACATTCTCTCTCTCCCTCTCTCTCTCCCTCTCTCTATCTCTCTCTCTCTCTCTCTCTCTCTCTCCCTCTCCCTCTCTCTATCTCTTTATGTGTGTGTGTTGTTTCCCATGATGCAGCATTATTTCAGACCTCTGTGCATTATTCATGCCTCTGGCCATCTTAGCTTAGTAAGGTCAGAGAGCAGCCTGCTCCCACAGACAGGTCAAACTATCAGCTTTATTGCACTGTTCCTCCTACACACACACACACACACACACACACACACACACACACACACACACACACACACACACACACACACTAACTCTCTCTCTGTCTATCATGAATGTGTATACACAGTGTGCTTGCTACAGCAGTAGTGTGTGCACTTATTTCTGATGCAGTTTGGTTTGCCACCCGCTGAGACATCCCATCAGAGGCCTCCGATAAGGCAAACACCTCCATGTTGTCAACTTCAAACACAAAACGTCCACCTGTAGCCTCACACTGGGCTTTCCGAGCTGATAATATCACCCGAGGGCCTGTAAGTCTCTTTTCATAAATGTCACTCGATAACTGTTTATCAAACCGTTTAAAATCCATTTCACTGAGCTATTTTTAGCGTCGCAGTAACTGCATGAATGGATCAGTTGGAAAACAAGGAGCTGTTTCAAGGCCAACACAGCCTCCAGCTCCTGCTTCTGTGCCCTCTTGTCCTATGAATGTTTAATATTATTTCTGCGCTTTGTTTCATAATGCCTCTTGATATTTCAGCTATTTATTGCTACAGCCATTTTGCTTTGGCTTTCAATTTAGAGTATGGATGCTCCGCCATCGTTCTTCAAAGTTATGATCCACGCTGTCGGATGTGCACATTTGGGATGTAACTAAAGAGGGTGTCTAAGTGGGAGACTAAAATCTGTTACTTCAGCTAGCGACCAGATTGCGGTGCAGTGCAATAAGCCATCTACAGTAGCGCTGTCACTGTTGAGGGAAAAGATGGCTGGTTTTATGGGAGAGGCAGCAGGGCTCTAACAGTCTGTCTGCAGGCTGGAATTGGCTCCGGAGCCAAATGGACACGCCGCCCCCAACAGACTCCGGCATCCCTCACAGCAGAGGCGCGCTCGAGGGGCGCCGCGTTGCCGTGCTCGTAACGCATTTTAGTGTGTGTGGGCAGCACTCGTACAGCTATAGGTTTTCCAATCTGTGTGCACCAACAACAGATGTTCACATCCTTTGTGTGGCTGGGTCACAGTCAGGCTAGGGGTGTGCAGTGGTGTTCTCTACGGATCTTTTGGCACATGTTACCGAAGAGATTGCAACAGGACTGTAATGTTACAGATGCAAAGGTGTTTATACAGATGCTACTCCAGCTGTTGCTACAGGTGTCCTTCCAAGTGTAGTGTTGTTATGGGCGATAAGCAGCTTCAGCACAACATTACAGGTGCTTCCACACAGTAAAGGTGCACAGGTGTCTCAGAAGGTGTGGTGCTACTAACACTGTTGAGGGTGTACATGTTTTGACATGTGAAGAGGCAGTAATTCAGTCAGTGTTATACCGTGATAGTTAGTGCTGTTAGAATGGGTGTTACAAGAGGTGTCCCCTTAACTGTATATTGCATTAGTGTGTTGTTCCTGCAGTGTTACCATGGGTTACTCAAGTGATAGTGCAGTTGTTATTATGTGTGCTGTTAGAATGGGTGTTACAAGAGGTGTCCCCTTAAAGGGACACTTCACCGATTAGCATTAAGCTTTGTATCTTTAGAAAACCAGTCATGTTTTTGAATGGTCGTGCATCATTCCCTCAGTTTGCCTTGAGATGGGAGAAATATGGATTTCAATGAAACCCATGAATAGGACTTCCTGCTTTCAATGATGTAAAATGATGATTTTTACATCACTGAAAGCAGGAAGTCCAACATTGAAATCCGTATTTCTCCCATCTCAAGGCAAACTGAGGGAATGATGCACGTCCATTCAAAAAGATGACTGTTTTTTTGAAGATACCAAGCTTAATGCTAATCGGTGAAGTGTCCCTTAAACTGTATATTGCATTAGTGTGCCGTTCCTGCAGTTCTGTTACTGATGAGTAAAGGCATGAGGCAGGTGGCTGATGACAGGTTTGACTTGGGTTTGGGTTTGGGTTTGGGGTTGGGGTTTGGGGTTGGGGTTTGGGTTTCTTATGTGTGTCCGTATTTGTGGTACCTGCATCTTGCGCAGGTGGCTGAGCTGTTTGCGCAGGTCGGTGGCGTTCTGCTTCAGGTCGTGCAGGTTCAGCTGCATCTGTAGCTTGGACACCGTGCTAGCAGGGCTGCCCCCAGACGGAGGCGGCGGCATGAGCGCCAACGGAGCTGAGGGTGTCTGATCTGTCAATCAAACAAAGGGGTCAAGGGTCATTGGTCCCTGTGGCCATACTTTCCTCCACTCTCTCTCTCTCTCTCTCTCTCTCTCTCTCAGTCTTACACACACACACACACACACACACACAGAGAAAACAGAAACAACAGTCATGCTGACAAAAAAAACAAAAACATTAGCAGTTCAAATTCTTCACACGACTGTGGCAGCACACCCCAACAGACGTCAGCCTCATGGAGCATTCCCTGCGGAGGAGAAACACAGCTCCATGGGCAGGGAGACATCCTCCACAGGGACCACAGGGACCACACGGCCAAGCTCAGCCTCACTAAGCTGTCTACAGCGACATGCATTTGTCAAAATAATAATAATAATAATAATAATAATAAATAACAACAACAATGATAATGATAATAATAATAACAATAACAATAATAATAATAGTAGATCACGCAATAATAGCAGAAAGGCACCCAGAGGCAGTTTGTGTACAGTGATGGGTGGAGCAGCATGTCTAATGCACAGCCATGTGAGGGAGAGTGGGTCCAGGTTGCTGTGAGGGAAGAGGGTGCGTTGCTAGTGAACAGAACAGAACAGAACAGAAGCCTGGTCCCACTGACACAGAGCAGCGAGTGAGAGAAGACCAGCGCACAAGCCAGAGTGAGGAGAGGAGAGAAGACACTGTGTCATCCTGAGGATTGTAAAGACATCTTTCAGGAAGACACAAAGCCTCTCCGTCAAGGTTACACGCAGAGACACACACACACACAGCAGAGACACGCACACACAGAGGCACACACACACACACACACACACACTCACACACACAAATACACACAGAGGCACACACACACACACACACACCCAACAAAATAAACACTAGTCCAGACAGTGTCTGAGATTTGAGAGCTACCTTTCCTCTTGTGACGGCGAGCTGCAATACAGGAGTAGATAAATAAGTAGGATAATAACAAGAGAAGAAAACTGAATTATCAAAAGGAAAATAAAGAGGATTTAGTCGAGGCAGGGGAAAGGGTCTCTGTGGTCCACAGGAGGGAGAAGGAGGAGTCTGCACGGCCAGTTCAGGACCAGGAGGAGTTCAACACACCAGATGCATATCACTAATACAGTCCTAATCTACCATAACGTTACCTCGGAGGCCAGGCCACTGGACAACAATCTGGACACAACGGTGCAAGCAAAAGCATGGCGAGGGAAAGGGGGGGATAGGGGGATTATCTTAGAGAGAGGGAGAAGAAGGCAAAAAGGAGGGGAAAGACAAAAAGAGACTGAGTGCAACAAAAATGCCAGTCCTCTATTTGCTAGCCTTCTACTGTGGTGGGTGGAGAGAGGAACCACAGTTCCCAGCATGCCTCAGTAAAGCCCATGTGACTGTTACTGGAGGGGAAATCAGTGACTGGGTTCCAGGGGCCTGGCCTGGAGCAGCAGAGTGTGGTGGAAAGGTCAGAGGTCACAGGGGTCACAGGGGTCAGAGAACACAGGTGTGACTCACTTCCGGTGGCCGAGCCGTCGCTGGCTGATTCGGTCTTCTCGCTGGAAGAGAAAGGGAAGGGCCGTGAAAACTCCACCCCTTGGTCCGGAGGGCAGCCCGCCATCATGCAGAGACGCAGCAGGCCGCACCTGAGGATCATACAGCCAGAGTACTAACACTGGACTATATACTACAGCCAGAGTACTAACACTGGACTATACTACTACAGCCAGAGTACTAACACTGGACTATATACTACAGCCAGGGTACTAACACTGGACTATACTACTACAGCATAGTACTAACACTGGACTATATACTACAGCCAGAGAACTAACACTGGACTATATACTACAGCCAGCGTACTAACACTGGACTATATACTACAGCCATAGTACTAACACTGGACTATACTACTACAGCCAGAGTACTAACACTGGACTATATACTACAGCCAGAGTACTAACACTGGACTATACTACTACAGCCAGAGAACTAACACTGGACTATATACTACAGCCAGGGTACTAACACTGGACTATACTACTACAGCCATAGTACTAACACTGGACTATATACTACAGCCAGAGAACTAACACTGGACTATATACTACAACCAGAGAACTAACACTGGACTATACTACTACAGCCAGAGAACTAACACTGGACTATATACTACAGCCAGAGTACTAACACTGGACTATACTACTACAGCCATAATACTAACACTGGACTATATACTACAGCCAGAGAACTAACACTGGACTATATACTACAACCAGAGAACTAACACTGGACTATACTACTACAGCCATAGTACTAACACTGGACTATATACTACAGCCGGAGTACTTATACTGGACTATACTACTACAGCCAGAGTACTAACACTGAGGGTGCCTCTCATCATGCCTCCTCGATCCTCGATGCTCGATCCTCGAGGGGCGTTCCCACTGATCTATAACTAACACTGGATAGACTATCCCATTGTTTCCCCCCCATCATTCTTTATGTAGATCAGTGAGGATCGAGGCATCGAGGAGCGAGGGAGGACGTATAAACGCTGCATGAAACGCACCCTGAGACTAAACTACTGTACTAAAGCCAGAGTACTTATACTGCACTATACTACTAATGGCAGAGTACTAAAAACACTGGACTATATACTGCTACAGCCAGAGTGCTAACACTGGACTATACTATGATAGCCAGAGTACTATTACTGGACTACTATACTATTACAGACACAGTACTAACACTGGACTATACAGTATATGCTATTAAAAGCAGAGTACACTGGACTGTACTAGTACTAACACGGGACTATACTACTAAAGCCAGAGTACTAACACTGGAGTATATACTACTACAGCCAGATCAGTAACACTGGCCTATATTACATTACACTACATTACATTTGTAATGTAAGAAGAAACACGGCTCCATGGGCAGGGAGACATCCTCCACTATACTGTCACAGGTACAGGAATGGAACTAAACTGCTACAGTTAGAGTATTGATACTGCACTATATTATTGCTGGCAGAGTACTGACACTAGACTATACCATTACAGGCAGATTACTGCCACTGGACAAAACAGTACACTCAGACACAGTATACAGTACAGTACATTGCATTGCCCTGGACTCCAGTTCAAAACTGAACTCAACTGAACTGGACTAACCCTCTTCAGCAACACTGCATAGACTAGAAAGAGCACTAGACTATTTGTTATACATACAGTAGATCACATACTACTGTACATGAAGTTCACCCAGATTAAACTAGACAAACTAGATAATAGCAAGCATATTTACATAGTAAGAACAGCTACAGCACACTATGTAACCAAGAGAGTATACTGTACAGCAAGAAGTCTGTAGACAGAAGCAGAGTAGTAATAAAGAAATAAAACTGTGACACTGGAACGCAAACAGAGCAGTGTGTGTTTTTTTTTGTGGTCAGCTTACGTGCTGTGTCGCTGTCCGGGCCTCTGGTCAACACGCTCTGCACTAGACCAGTTAAACTGGCAATCTGCTTCTCCATAGCCTCCATACGATCCCTATAATAGCACACACATTTACACAAATATTCATTCTAATCAGCATACAAGCATACAGAAAAAATACATTTGGAAATACGTGTTGAAAGAAACTGTGAGCTGCTCACATTTAATTTACAATCACATTTGTATTCATACTCAGATAACTGACAGCTCGCTCTAACCACATAAATACAGACACTCATAAGGCTTAGACACATAAACACAGACACGTACTGGTAGATGCATTCTCTAACAAATGCAAAAACACAAAACAGTACAACACACACACACACACACACACACACACACACACACACACACACACACACACACACACACACACACACACACACACACACACACACACACACACACACACACACACACACACACACACACACACACACCGTGTCTCCTCGTTGCCGGCCAGTGGGGAGTTGGCGCTCTGCAGGCTGAGGGGCTCGGAGCTGGAGCTGGGCCTGGACTTGGGGCTCTCCACGAACACGGACGAGGACGAGTCCTTGCGGAAGCTCTGGCGGACGGGCGAGGCGCGGCTGGGCGGGCTGGAGAAGACGTCGCGTGACACATCCCTCATGGCCGGCACGTCCGACGCCATCTTCTGCGGCGAGGACGGCGGCAGCCGGAAGCCCAGCGTGGCGTAGGTGTCCGTGTAGATGCCCGCGCCGGGCCGGTACAGCGGGTCGTCCATCTCGCCCTGCAGGCCGGCCGCCGAGTAGGTGCTGAGCGAGCGCATGGAGCCGCGGCGGTACAGCCCGGTGGGGCCCAGCGGGTCCAGCGGCCCCGACAGCGCGGCCAGCGACTGGGTGGACGCGATGCTCAGGCGGCCCTCGTGCACCAGGCTGTAGGGGTCGGCGTACAGGCCCTCGTTCTTCAGCAGCACCAGGCTCTTGGCCGACACCTCCTCGTCGGGCTTGACGTCGCGGCGCTCCAGGATGGCGCTGGGCGAGTGGGAGAGGCCGACCGGGGCGGCGTTGGCCGACTGGGGGCCGTGGTGGTGGCCGCCGTGGGGGTGGCCGCCGTGGTGACCCCCGCCGGCGTGGGGGTGCGGCGGGAAGGAGGGCGGCCGGCCCGTGGTGCCGCTGTAGGAGAGGCGGGAGCGCGCCGGGGAGCTGGAGGGGGGGGAGGCCGACGAGGACGACGGGAGTGTGTTGAGGCGGCGTGTTGGCGAGGACTCGCGGGAGGTGTACACCATCTCTCGCTGTGACACACAACAGAGAACACACACACACACACACACAGTTATGAAACACAGTCAGAAGTGCATCTTACTTTTGCTGACAAATGACTTTCAAAACAAATACTCTGCTCTTTCTTCAAAACCGCAAAAAAAGAAAAAATCACACATACATACATATAAAAAAATACACACATACAACACAAAACATCCAAACACTAACACTAACATAATAACATGTAATTTACTAATTTACTACTACTCTGACAAGTTTGTAAGAAGCCCAAAGGTCTCTGTTAGGCACTCACAGATATGTAATAAAGAGAGAGAATGAGTGAGAGAAACTGAAAGACAAAAGGACAGGTTTTTTGCTGAGCAATGCACAGAGGGACTCTCTGCGAGTGAATGACAGAAACTGACACTCTGGTCCTTTTGTCCTCCACTGCCTTGTCCCGTCCCTTTTCTCCTCCCTCCATATCTCTCTTTCCCTCGTTCTCTTTTCATCCCGCTGTAACTCAACTCCACAGATCCCCCACCCCCCCATCCCGTGCGCCGCCCCACCCTTCCCGTCTGACTGAAACCCCCAGCAGAACACAGGCTTACATGTTCACTCTACTCCCTCCCTGCATATCTCCACTCATTCACTTCCTCCGTACTCATCCAAGACATGATCCCCTCCTCTCTCTCTCTCTTCAGAATGCCGCTTCATACTCTTTCAAGATCACTTCTTTTTCATGTCTGCTCTTTTTTTCTCCCCCATCTTAAAGGGTTTTTTGGAGAGAGATAGATTTTTACCCTGAAAGAGTGCGGGCTTTTAAAGTTTGCAAGGCTCTCCTCAGTTTGTGGTGAATACGTCTGTGCTGCTGACTTTTTATCAGCTTTCCTCTGCTAATCCTACTCTTTCAGTCTCGGGAAGTCTTTCATTCTGGTCTTTTCCTTGGGGTGTTATCAGTAACCACCTCTCCTCTCCCCCTCATCTCCTCTGTCAACATGATTGACAAGCATAACTGAAGCATTGCAGATGTATTGCATACACAACTCCTGCCAATAACACACACACACACACATGCAAAGATATGCACAGCAAAATTGTGGACACACACACACACACACACACACACACACACACACACACACACACACAGGTATACACTTACACAGTCTTATTCACACATAATCAAACACACACACACACACACACACAGACACAAGCATCAGCATGCAAAATGCGGCTCATTAGCGCAAAACTCCACTTCAAGGAAGCGATTGGACAGACTCAGGAGTGCATGAAAAAGAAAGAGCCCTCTCCCCCTCAGAATGAAATAGAACCCGGCGTTAGAGGAGAAAACAGTCAAACAACAAAGTGAGCCTTGAACACGATTGCGTTTCAAAGCGAAACAATCTCGGGACTCCTGGACGAATAGTATTTGCTGTCGCTTTGAAGCTCTGGGCGACGGCGGTAAACAACCCGCCGTTCAGAGAGACGCAGAACCCGCACGCCACGGTGCGAAGCCTCTGGGAGCTGAACTCATAACCCGGAGTTTGTTGATCCACTTATTAAGCCGCACTGTCCTCCACTCATCCTTCTGGGCAGATTAAATGGATCCACGGCTCCGAGCGCTAACGCCCTGCGCTAACCGGCGCTAACTCCTCCAGCCACAATCCGTCTTGCAGAACCCCACATTTAGAATTCATGAGAGTTTTGTGATCACTGTTTGTGTGAGCTATGTGGTACATACTGTGGTGTATAGGCCATTGCTCTGAGCAGCACTACCGCCTGACACTATGACACATTTCACATGTGGATACATTTAAGAATATGCAGAATATATCTTGAATTTCCCCTTGGGGATCAGTGAAGTATCTATCTATCTATCTATCTAGCCTATCTATCTATCTATCTATCTATCTATATATCTATCTACATGTATCTAGTTAGCAACAGTTAGTGATACTGTATCAGGATGCATAGCCTACTAACAAGAGAAGAGCATCTTTCTCTTAGTCCATTATGTGCGATGGCACCAGTTTGGCTGAGAGAATGAGAGCACAGGTGATAATAAGGTGAGAATGAAACCTGTGACCTCTCAGTCTTTGAGGAGTCACAGTGACCTCAGTGGCGCTAAGGAGGCGTGCCGTCATCATCACCCTGGCGCTGTGGACGGTTAACTGGTCATAAACAGAGAGGAATTAAGGCCACTGCTCCCGACGCCCGAGGCGGAGGCAGGGAAATGACCAGCTGATTGTGTGAAGCTTTATGCCTCGACTGGGACTCCAATGAGCCAATAAATGACGAGGAGCGCCGGAGAGCCCGTGGGCAGCCACACACACACACACACACACACACACACACACACACACACACAAACAGTGCACTCATCCACTCCCTCCAAACACAAACACAATCTATCATTCGCCTCATAAAGTTGTTTTGTGCCTGGTGGGGGCAGAGGTCTTTCCTTCAAGCATAGAGGTCACGCCAGAACTATAACCAACTCACCAAGTCTTAATCTTTCAGCTCACCCAAAGGCCCACTACTTCTACAACCATCGCAACCACTCACCCTGCACACACTACATAAACCTGCCTTCTCCGCCCTCATCCATCCTCCTAATATATACCAAACCCCACCTATAAACATCACTCCTGTAAACAGCCCCATCCATAAACCATCCCCACAGCAGACCCCACTCTCTATTCCCCGCCCACAGGGTCCCACTGGCAAAGTACGAGGCTGTGTAGGAATCTTACAAAGGCTGCAACTAAACCATCCCATACAATATTGAAAACCTACAAAACTGCTCCTCCAACCTTCATCAGCCATCTTATATATCCAGTTATTTTACTACAGACCCCATCTCAAGCCACCCTCCACCATCCATCCCCCTCCTCCTCAGCTGCAGACCCCCGTTGGTGAGGTTCTGGGCTGGATGGGAACGTCCATATAAATCTGCCCCCCAAATCTTCAAACAGTCCTCCAAATATGAACCTCGGTTCTTCTTAAGTAGGGTTCAGACCAAAGATTCCCGACAAGACGAGATGAGACGAGACCGAGACGCGACGTTCTAAAACCTTGCACCTGCGATTAAACATGTTGAATGCTCTGCGACGGCTTGCAACTACAGTACGTGCAGCATTTAATTCACACCACTGCAACTCGGTCTCGTCGCGTCGGGAATCTTTGGTGTGAATTGGGCTTTAGACTCCACCTCCATTAAAGACCAGTTCTCCATCCAAGCCCTCCATCCAAACCCCCATTCCCCCCCCCCCACTCACCCGTAGGTCCCCGTTGGCGAGGTGTGAGGCTGGGTAGGAGGCACACACACCCCCCCCCCACACACACACACACACACACTCACCCGTAGGTCCCCGTTGGCGAGGTGCGAGGCTGGGTAGGAGGCGTAGATGGGCTCCTTGCGGAAGATCTTGATGATGCTGCGGTCCTGGATGTCGCGCACGTCCTCCAGCTCGTAGAAGACGTTGCGCGCCTCGTCCTTGATGAGGATGGCCGTGTTGGGCGACTTGAGCATGCCGGCGGTCAGCTTCTGCGGGAACATGTGCACGATGAGCGCGTGCAGCGTCTCCATGCTGGTCAGCTCGTGGGTGATGTGCACGCGCCGCGTCTCGTCGCCAAACTGCAGGAACAGCACGCCTGGGGGGAGAGAGAGAGAGAGAGAGAGAGAGAGATAGAGAGAGAGAGAGAGAGAGATAGAGAGATAGAGATAGGCCGAGAGAGAGAGAGAGAGAGATAGAGAGAAAGAGAGAGGAGAAACTGGTTAAAAAAGAAACATGGTGTTGTTTTTGTTAATAATGGGTGAAAAATGTGCCATGCAATACACTGTGGAAGAAGTTAAAGAATAGTGATCGAGTGTCTAGTGATAGAGCTTAAAAAGATAGATGGACAGAAAGAAAAAGAAAAGAAAAGGAAGAAAGGTGGATACACGTCGTGAGAGATGGATAGAGACACGACGATCGATGAGGAGAAGACGTGTAGAGAATGGAGCACTGATGGACGGCTGCTTGTGTTTTAACCTCCTCTCTCTCTCCTTCCCTCTCTCTCTCCTTCCCTCTCTCTCTCTTCTTCCCTCTCTCTCTCTTCTTCCCTCTCTCTCTCTCTCTCCTTCCCTCTCTCTCTCTCTCCTTCCCTCTCTCGCTTTTCTCTCTCCATTCCTCACAGGCACTGGCACCTCTGTTGCCGTTCCATCTGTACTAGACTGCTGAGCTCATCACCTCAACAAAACACACACACACACACACACACACACACACACACACACACACACACACACACACACACACACGCACACACACACACACACACACACACACCTCCACCCCTACAGTGGATGGCAGGGGACTAACACAGCTGAGGAGCCCCAGCAGGCCGGACGGTGTCTGGCACCTGCGCTTATCAACTTAGCACCTCAGCACGCCACTCTCAGTAGGGAACCAGCCGCCCAGAGAGAGAGAGAGAGAGATGGAGAGAGAGAAGGGAAG
>NC_084996.1:18165126-18170126 GCF_963854185.1 Sardina pilchardus | reverse complement strand
AGAGAGAGGGGGGAAGAGAAATGAATGATATCTCTTACCTTAAAGCTCCAGTAGTTTGGTTGTTGCTGAAAAACAAAAGAAGAAGTGAAGTTAGAAGTCCATCTCTCATGTCTCTGGCAGCATAAGAGCCCTATTCCTCCAGGAGATGTTGCTTTAGGAAGCCTCAGAAAAGCTGTTTTTTTTCTGCTCTGTATACAGTATATACGTGTGTGTGTGTGTGTGTGTGTGTGTGTGTGTGTGTGTGTGTGTGTGTGTGTGTGTGTGTGTGTGTGTGTGTGTGTGTGTGTGTGTGTTGTGTGTTTGTGTGAATGTGTGTGTAAGAGAAAAAGAGAGAAAGTTAGCCTCCAAGAGAAGACAAATAACCATACGTTCCCCTGTGTGTACGCACTGGTAATAAAATGCTACGGCCATTTAAGATGTATTTCTCAGAAAAGCACTGTGAAAAGAACAAATATCCATCAGAGCAAACACACACACTATTCCCCCCAGACAGTCACCTAAGCCTTAAACAAGCACAGCTAACCTGGAGGAGATACTGTTACAGGCTAGCGGTGGCATTTCTGATCACCATGACAACAGGGTCTCTCCCGCGGCAGCAGTGTGTGTGGTGTGGGGCTCATTACTGGCTGGTTAAGGTGGCCGCAGATCAGTGCAAATCAAATAAGCAACACCTCATTGACCCACAATCAGCTGACGTCGCCTCAATTAAGAGCAAACAGTCAGAGCAAATGGAACACTTTTACCCTCTCTCTTTTTCTCTCTCTTTTTTCTCTCTCTCTCTCTCTCTCCCGCTCTCTCTTGCTCCCTTTCTCTTCAGTTCACTGGCTGACATCCCAGACGCAGAACAATTCAACAAATTTCTTTCAGTGTATCGACTTTCTTCTCTCTCCTCTTTGCTCTCTCTGTTTGATTCCCTCTCTTTCTCACAATATATAATTCACTCTTGCTCTGACTGTGTGTGTGTGTGTGTGTGTGTGTGTGTGTGTGTGTGTGTGTGTGTGTGCAGGTCGGGATTTTCTATCAATGGGTTTTTGTGGGGCACAGTATGGGCTGCCTGCTGGAGGAGCAGGATTGGGCCAGGAGATAGTAGCACCAGCAGCAGCAGCAGCAGCAGCAGCAGGTCCATGAATTTTAATTCTCATTTAATTCCTCTCTTCTCCCTGCTCATACCCTGGGCAGAGACTGCAGGATGACCACTGTGTGTGTGTGTGTGTGTGTGTGTGTGTGTGTGTGTGTGTGTGTGTGTGTGTGTGTGTGTGTGTGTATGTGTATGCGTGCGTGTGTGTGCGTGCGTGCCTGTGTGTGTGCGTGTGTCTCTCTGTGTGTGTGTGTGTGTGTCTCTGTGTGTCTGTGTGTGTGTCTGTGTGTGTGTGATTTGTGAAAGGACTGAGAGGGAAGAAGAGATGGAATGCATAAGCTAAAAACTCATCATCCCTCCTTACTGCAAAAAATTGGATTCCTCAACTTTGAAGAACAGGACGACTAACAGAAGAGTGTGTGTGCGCTTAAGAAACCATCACACACACAGAAATACACGGGAATACTCGGGGAGGTCTTTTTGGCTCAATTGGCGAATTTGCCAGACCCCCCTCACATGCAAACTGAATAAATAATAAGGCGGTCTAGACGAACTCTGAAGAATTCAAGCGGTTTAAGGAATTGATGAAAACGTAGGCTAACGCCGTGTCCTAACTGCAAGCTACACAAGCTTGCCAACGACAAATGCAAACGACAAACGTAAATTGCTGATGCTTAAATCAAGCAGGCTGTCCTGACTGGCAGCGAGCATTAGAGATCGATGCGTCGCATTGCAACATTTCTTACTTGCCGCTCTGCCATTCTCGTACATCGAATACGACTTCCGAGACTTCCGATTGTATAGCATGACGCAGATGCAATGGTTGCAACGCGGAGACGCTATGCATTGCAGGGCACTGCCATGGTGGTCTCAGGTACAGCTATAGGATGCAGAGCGATGGCACTGCCACGGTGGTCTCATGCACAGCTAGGATGCAGAGCGAGGGATGGCTCAACAGCAAGATGGCGTCCGTGGAGAGCAGGAATTCTAGAACAGCAGTCTGCAGTCAACCCAGCAGCCACGCTGCTCACAGCTCACAACTACTGGGACAAGAGGAGGCCTGGTGTGGGATACCTCACACACACTCACACACACACACACACACACACACACACAGAGAGACTGACAGTGCTCTGCTTCTCTCCTCTCCTCCTCACAAACCACACACACACACACACACACACACACACACACACACACAAACACACACACACACACACACACACACAGAGACTGACAGTGCTCTGCTTCTCTCCTCTCCCTCATACACACACACACACACACACACACACACACACACACACACACTGACAGCGCTCCTCTCCTCTCCTCCTCAGTGTCACGGGGGCTTGGGCTCGTCTGCTGGCTGTCTAATCCACTATAGGGAGGTCAGTGCGGACCTGTCTAATACAGAACACGGTGCGGGCTGTGGAAGTGGGTCAGGCTCCTGCAGAGGGGAGGATCACCATCAGACAAGTGCTACTGGGTCAGAGTGGAGGTGCTGGGGAGACAGTCTCAGGCCAACGACATGCCGTATAGGTGGAGAGAAGTGGAGTTGAAGGAGTAAAGGTGTGTGTGTGTGTGTGTGTGTGTGTGTGTGTGCGTGCGAGAGAGAGAGAGAGAGAGAGAGAAAATACAACGTTTCCTATAATCTTGTACCTATAAACCCCATAATAGAACACTGAAATGCTTAAATCTATTGGATTATTCAGAAAATGTGATTCTTAATCTAATTTAAAATGTAATGAAATAAGTACTTGAAATGTATGTGTGTGTGTGTGTGTGTGTGTGTGTGTGTGTGTGTGTGTGTGTGTGTGTGTGTGTAGGTGTGTGTAGGTGTGTGTAGGTGTGTGTGTGTGTGTGTGTGAGTGCAGGTAGGTGAAGGAGAAGGAAGTAGAGAGCGCTAAACTTCTCTAGAAGACTCTAAGTGGACTAAATAACAGGTACAGTAAGAGCAAAACATTTCTGATTTCACTCAAAGCTGACAGGCTTAGGGTATTTCCATACTGTTGCCATGGCATTTCTGACCCAGAATATATCATTTGTCAGTGTAGAATTAATCCTGACACTCATACGCACACGTGCACGCACACGCACACACACACACACACACACACACACACACACACACACACACAGCCACACTGCGTATTTCATTATCCTGACACCATAACACCCCAGCACACCTTCAGAAAACAGTTCAAAGCTCAAGGTCCGGCCACTCTGTCTGGAGCCTGTCAACAGGGCAATTATTATCACTTTCTGCCATAAAGCTCAGCCCAGAGCGCCATGGGGACAACAGCACACTCCCACATTTCAGCCTCATACTCAGACCTGTCAAGAGCTGACCCACTCTCAGGGCGAGTGAGTGGAAAATACACACACACACACACACACACACACACACACAAACACATTGAAATGTTTATATGTAAACACACGGACGCCTACATTGAGATGCACATATTACCAGCATATAAACACTCTACAGACATGCTGAGGCACGCACCACCACTCCCACATCTATCTCTGATTCACATAAGAGCTAGCTCATAAACACAGATAAATAACACACACACACACACACACACACACACACACACACACACACACACACTTCGCCTCATGCAGCAACCATACACATACATTTTGGTCCCCGCACAACAAAATAAATGCTGTTTTTCAATGAAAAGCCATACAGTTGCAGTACACATCAGTGCGCACACACACACACACACACACACACACACACACACACACACACACTGCTCCCCTGTGGTGCATCTGTGCAGGAGGGAGCTGCAGGGTTGCTGACAGAAGGACAGAAGAGAGCCGACTGGAGCCTCACACCACCTGACCAGCATGCTAAACAGCCACCCCCCCCCCTCTCTCTCTCTCTCTCTCTCTCCCCCTTTCCTCCCTCCTCTTTCTCTCTTTCTCCCTCCTCTTCTCTCGTTCTTCCACACTCTCTCTTTTTCCCTCTCTTCTCCCTCCTCCTGTTTCTCTTTTTCTCCCTCTATCTCACCCTCTCTCCCTCTCTTTTCCCCCCTTCTCTCTTCATCACTTTCTGCCTCTCTCTCTCTCTCTCCTTCTCTCCCTGACTTTTTCTGTCTGTTTCTCACTCGCCGTGATCTCTCATCCCTCACTATACCTCCACCACACTCTGCTTCTGTCTGTCTCTTTTATTCTCCCTCTCTCTGTCTGTCTCTTTCACTCTCTTCCTCTCTCTTTCTCTCTCTGTCTGTCTCTTTTACTCTCCCTCTCTCTCTCTTTCTCTCTCTCTGTCTGTCTCTTTTACTCTCCCTCTCTCTCTCTCTTTCTCTCTGTCTCTCTGTTCTCTCATCATGCCTTCCCTACCAGTTTACCTCCACGTGCACATACACAAACGCACATGCCCAACACAGCTCTGCGCTATCAAAACAATAACTGGCTCAAGGTAAAGATTCTATAGAAGGCACATAGCGTAACTATACATGAACACATGGATACATGCTGACCACACGCGTTCACAACAAAGAGTTAAAGCACAATACTTACAAACACAACCTCTCAGACACGCACAAACACTCCTCAAGCGTAGCCTCACCTGCAGCGCACCTGTTTGCTCGTGGGTGTGTGTGCGCGCAAGCGCGCGCGTGCGTGCGCGTGTGTGTGTGACTCTGCCGTGCGCACACACGTACACACGCACCTGACCCCCAGTCCAAAGCCTTCACCAGTGAGTTTCGCCAGCCGGCTGTCAGGTGCACAGAGTCCTCCCTCCCTCGCTCCCCCCACCCCCTGCCCCCACCTCCAGCGCTGCTTTCTCTCTCTCTTCCTCCCTCCCTCCCTCCCTCTCTCTCTGTCCGTCTTCTTCCCCTCTCTCTCCCTGTCTCCCTCTCTCCCTCCCCTCCCGCGCTCTCGGTGACGGAAGGAAACTCTTTTA
>NC_084996.1:18145126-18152626 GCF_963854185.1 Sardina pilchardus | reverse complement strand
AAGCTGCAGTCCTGTGCTGTGCTTGCCAGCCACTTTAGCAGCCCTGTAAGCCCCCTGCTCTTCCAGTACAGAAACAGGAATAATCACATGCTCCTCTTGTGTGCTCGTGGCCCTGTTCTCACAGGTTAATAATGTGGAGGCGCGAGTTTGTTGAACAATGCAAAAGTTCCTGCCCTTTCAATATGCATGATATAACATGACGATATCCTATATAGGCATTATTGTAATGTATGGGTTTTATAAAGCAGTTTGAGAGCATCCGAGCGTTCAAAGAGAAGTGAGGATCCACACACCGGAGACCTCTCATTAAAGTTCCTTTTATTTATTTGGGAACGTTTCAAGCCCTTACGGTCCTTCCTCAGACTTCGAGCATCTGAGTGTAGAATGTAGAGTGTAGAATGTAGAACTAGTACCTAGAGTAGAACTGTCACAAAAGCAGCTTAAACACCAGCGGTCCAACCAAAGCTACAGCTTACACAACTGAATGAATCAGACACAAATGACAATTCAGGAGATAGTGATTTGATTTAATCCACTTGAAAGCAGCCTTGGGGCATTTCCACTATGACTTTCTCTCAATTTCAATGTCTCACTTGTTTTTCTCTCTCTCTCTCTCTCTCTCTCTCTCTCTCTCTCTCTCTCTCTCTCTCTCTCCTGTCTCTCTTTCCCTCTGTCATTGACTCCAGTGCAGGTCAGACCTTAATTCTGACAGTTGAACTAGTTTTGTCCATTTATTTGTTTATTGTTTGTCTTTTGTCTCACCCGAGACAAATGTCCATCTGCCTGTCCACAGGAAATGAAACCCAAAAAGCCATTAGCTGACAGAGACAAGCAGCCGGGAGCCGCCGCTAGATAATCACATTTTCCCCTCCTCGCTGCTGTCATTTACTCCCCAAAAATGCATCTTTTGTTTTCATCTTATGCAAATTCCCCCTCGTCTGTCTTGCGGTCTAATTAATCTCACGGCAGAACTAATGTTCCATAGACGATCATTATTTTATTAGATGAGGGGAGAGCGGTGTGCCAATCCTGTTTGGAGGCAGAGAGAAAGACAGAGGAACAGACACAGAGAGAGAGAGAGAGAGAGGGAGAGAGAGAGAAGGAATGGCAGCTGGTAAGGTGATGATGTCATCTGCGACTGGCTGGAAGAGATTGAGAGAGAGAGAGAGAGAGAGAGAGAGAGAGCAGGACTTTACGACTCTACTCTAGAAACAATTAGCACCTGTGCTGTGCTGTCACCACCTTGAGCTCTGTCATATTATGACAGTGGAGAAAATATGGGAGGGTGAGAGATAGGGAGAGTGTGTTTGCTCCAATGCAATTTATTTGTGAGTGTGTGTGTGTGTGTGTGTGTGTGTGTGTGTGTGTGTGTGTGTGTGTGTGTGTGTGTGTGTGTGTAAATGCTAATACGTGGGCATGTGGGATGCACATGCCGGTATGAATGCTTGTGACTGAGTGTGTGTGCACACGTGCATGCGCATATGTGAGTGTGCGCCTGTGTGTATCTGCTGGTATGCGTGTAAGACACCTGTTTGTTCTCCCGGTATGTAGTGTGTGTGTGTGTGTGTACGTGTGTGTGTGTGCCCTTGGTGAGGCAGGATTAACCCCCATGACTGCACTTGGATCCCTGCGAGAGCGCAGGCTGTCACTTCACCGCCACAGCAACCAAGCCTGGCCCCCCGGCAGGGACTAGAGTGCTGTTAGCTGGAACTTTTTAATTAAAGGAGCGTAGAGGAGAAGATAGAGAGGAGGAGAGGGAGAGGAGGAGAGGAGGAGAGGGAGAGAGGAGGAGAGGGAGAGGAGGAGAGGAGGAGAGGAAGAGAGGAGGAGAGGGAGAGAGGAGGAGAAGAAGAGGGAGAGGAGGAGAGGATGGAGAAGAGGGAGATGCGGAAAGGAGGGAGAAGAGGGAGAGGTGGAGAGGAGGGAGAGGAGGAGAGAGGGGAGGTGGGAAGAGGGGGGAAACAATGATGGAGAGAAGAAAAAACAGAAGAAGGATTCAAACTGAAAATGGAAAAAAAATATGAGCTGTTCCCCTCCTGCACACGACAGCACTCCTCTGCTGGCTGGTCTCCATGGCAACAGGTCAGCCATTCTAATCGTGGCTCCCTACCTTTCTGCTCTCACACACATCAACAGCCCAAACATTAGGCACTCAAGCACACACACTAACACACACACAAACCTCTTTCTCTCTTTTTGCGCTCGCTATTTTCTCTCTCTTGCTCTATGCATTCAAATGACAGCATTTATGAAGCGATTGCTCTTTTCAACTGAGATTTTCCCGTGGCTTGCTCAAAACCACATGCTGGGGTTTGTCCCTTTGACTTGCACCCTATTTCCATGTAAATACGCATCCCAGCCACAAGCACGTGCCTTTCATCTTAAGGCAGCTAGCGGGTCCAAACATCCCCCACTTCCTCCTCGGTTCCGTCTGCGGCCCATTACGCTCTCCCCGGGGCTATAGAGGGACATTCAACAGGAGACTCTCTGAGCGCTGTGACTTAAATGAGTCATCCCTCGAGTCATTTTTCGCCTGCAGAGGAGCCTTTTTTTTTTCTCTCTCGAAGAGACAGAAAGGCAGAAATGTGATTATGTCATGCTGAAGAGCTCTTAGACAGACTGATTACATTTAAGGGGTGGCCAGAGCAGTGACCTCTGTCTGCATCTCGCCCGGTCGGGACTGGGAGGGGGGGGGGGCTGGTGCTGAGAGCAGAGAGAGTGGACACGAAGCTCACAGACCACGTGGAGACATGGATGGGGGGGTGGGGTGGAGGGGTGCACCATATTTTACGCCTATGTCGGATCATCCTTGGAGCCACGCAGAAACTCAACAAGCCACACCTCTATAGACCTTTTCAACGAGAAAAACAAAAACAATGCTTGACCGTTCTATTTTGCTCCCAAACCACTTCCTCTGCATTAAGACAACATGTGAAATGTTAAAACTGAAAACCTTGTGGGAACAACTACATGTACGACACTGATAATGGAGCTCTCTTGAAACGGTCTATATACAGACCGGCTAAGGTGCATCTCCATCACTGGGTACTCTGATGTGATGCTCTCACTGTGACTGATCTGACCTATGTGACTGATTGGCCGTGTGGAGACGAGGTCTGGCCTGGCCTGCCCTGCCCTGCACTGCACGGTGGGGGGTTTGCTCTTATTGATTAAGCCTGTATTGATTAAGGCTGTATTGATCGTGGCGTCGATCATGGCGCGGCATCAGCACTGAATTAGCACGTTAGCACCATGCTGTCTAATCACTGCCCGCGCCCGGCTATAAATCTGCCTGTGCTGTGCGCTCACTGCCAATACACCCTCAGTTTCTGTCTCTGTCTCTTCCTCAATGTCTCTTAATGTCTCTCTCTCTCCTCTATCTCTCTTTTACTCCATCCGTCATTCCATCTGTATTCCATTCCATCTGTCCTTCTCTCTCTCCTTCTCTCTCTCTCTTCCCCTCTCTCTCTCTCTCTTTCGTTTCTTCTCTCTTACGGGGAACCCTGGATCTGCGAGTGCAGGCAGGACAGGAAAGGGCGGAGCTGCTGCACAGATGGACACGGATGGGTTTCTATGACAACGGTGGCAAGCGGGGGATGGAAGGGGGCCAAGCTGACTCAGCGGAGCAAGGCGATGACAAGGCTGACATCTCACGACACCAGCCTACCACACTCCACCCATCCAGACTGGAGACGGCACAGCAGAGAGAGAGAGAAAGAGAGAGAGAGAGAGTATTATAGTAGTATTAAGTAGGTTTCCTTTTATTCGTTTCTTTTCTTTCTTAATTTTTTTGCATTGACCTTATTGTTCCCAAACAGATATTGTATCTGTTTGTATTGTTGAATGTCAGCTTTGGCAACACTGCTTCAATGACTCATGCATAAAGTTACCTTTGAATTGAATTAAATTGAATTGAATTGAATTGAATTGAGTGAGAGAGAAAGAAAGAGAGAGAGAGAGAGAGAATGAGATAGAGGGGGGAGAGAGAGAGAGAGAAAATGAGAGAGAAAGAGAGAGGGGGAGAGAGACAGTGTGTTCTGGCCCAGAAATAGTCTGAAGCTACAGTAGAACACACACACAAACACAGACACACAGGCTCTCAGGTCACAGCGAACTCCACTGGGAGGCACATCTGTGTTTGCTGACAGGTTAGCTGAGAGAAGTGTTGCGGCTGTTGCACTGATGGAATGCTAGGTGGTCTTGGAGCCTCTAGTGGTGATGGGTGGAATTACTACTGAATCTCTAATACACACCTGTGTGAAAGTCCTTTTCTGTTCTGTGCTTCTATTGAGAGGTATGGATCTAAGGCACATTTAGCGATAGTACTGTATTGCCTATTTTGCATTTTGCGTGTAGTGATTGATCAAAATCACACAGTGATTTTACTACAAGATGTGTGGTTTTAAGGCAACACAGCATGTTTTAAATGTTGTGAGAGAGTAAGACCCTTTTGCAAACAAAGTGTGTCATTTTGGTCAGAGCGCTTTTAAATAGACCAGTGTGTTAATTGTTTTGAAAACATGGCTGCCACAAGCATTTAAGCGATCAAGAAAAACAGCATTGTGTGTGCCACCACTTGAGGATCTAGAGCAGATAAAAGAGATCACACATCCACTTTCTGCAAAGATGGAACTATTTTTTATGTGATACCAAATAATGTGGCTTCCTGAATACCAGCCTAAATGGCATTAGAATGAATGAAAGTGAGTATTCAGTGTCATTGTGTGAAGTGTATGGAACGCTCTCCGAGAGTCAGTGAGGCTGCAGCCAGCACAAAGCCTGCGCTGAGATGAAGAGAGGCTGAGGAGAGGAGGATGAAAGAGATCTCAGTCCTGACTCCTGGTGGCTCAGCATCTTCCCTCACAGACAGCATCTCATCATCACCATGCCAACCATCCCCACCCAGCAGCCTGAAAGGCAGCGCTGAGCTGAGCTGACTACAGCGACGGAGACGTGGGGAGATGGGCGGGGGGGGGGGGGGGGGGGTTTGGGGAGGTGGGGGACACCGAGACCTTTTTTGATGAATTCCATGAAAATTACAATTGCTTTTATATCTTGCTGATAGCTTGGGTGGCGGGGATGTCAGGGAATTAACCGAGGGAATCGGGTTGTCTCTCTATCTCTCTGTTGCACTCATTCACACAAGCACACACACGCACACGCACACACACCCACACACACACACACACACATTATATACACGTACACTGTACATGCATGGATGGCATAAAACACTCCCCAATTAAATAATGACTAACCTGGTATTACGTACCCCCAATTGCAATGGATTGTAAATATCTTTTCAAGGTCTGTCTAAGCAGGGACTCTGGATCCATGAAAACAGTATTTAAGGAGATTTACTGACAATGGCCAAAACAAGCATCCTAACCCCACTCACTAAGACAGACTGCATGTCAATCCATTTTCCACAGCAACTACAGTAATAATTAAGATGCATGTGTGTGTGTGTGTGTATGTGTGTGTGTGTGTGTGTGTGTGTGTGTGTGTGTGTGAGAGAGAGAGAGAGAGAGAGAGAGAGAGAGGGAGAGACAGAGAGAGAGAGTGAGTGACTGTGTATGTGATTCTATGTTTGTCTATGTATGAATATGCCTGTACACTGTGTGTGTGTGTGTGTGTGTGTGTGCGTGCGTGCGTGCGTGCGTGCGTGCGTGCGTGCGTGCGTGCGTGCGTGCGTGCGTGCGTGCGTGCGTGCGTGCGTGCGTGCGTGTGTGTGCGTGCGTGTGTGTGCGTGCGTGTGTGTGTGTTTCTATCTCCGTGTGCGCCTGAGTGTGCATTGAGCATGACTCAGCTCCCCCCAGTCGTTGGATTATCAGTGCTTTCAGTGTCAGCTGTTGCGAAAGCTGTGAGACAACACTTTGCCAATTACCGGGATAAGCCAGAGGAAACATCGCTGCCGCCGCCGGCTTCATCACAGACAAATCAGCGCTGCTCCGCTGGCTAAGTCCCAAACCTACAAGGTATCGCCGGTCCTTAGTCATCCCTGCCACCCTTCTAAGCTGAAAACGATTTCTCTCGAATTCGCATCACTTCCAACGAGTCATGACAGAGGCTCTAGGAAAAACATAGCCAGTAGATCATCTACAGAAGCACACCACACTGAGAACAAACCCTTTTTATGCAACATTACAGTAATGGGTACTGTACATACGCCACACTCAATGGAGTTGTCAAATTACTGTACCATTAAAGGGGCAGGCTAGTTTTGTTTCTAACATTATTCTGTCAACTCAGATAGTCTACATCCATAGTCTGTCGTTATCATTTATTTGCCTCGGGTGTACTGTGGAGTGAGGAAGACTTTTTTTTTGTGTCAGGCTAGCACATACTGTACCACTGACTTGCACTAGCCTAGCACCAGCGACCTCTGCAACTAGAAGGACCGGATGAAATGTGCTGGAAACGGTCTCCGCTGATAAATATCACACTGGCTAACCTGGAAAAGAGGTCCTTTGTCCAAAATTCAAAACTACCCTTTTAACATGTCTGAACCATAGACAGCATATATAAGGTCTGAGCAAGCAACCGCACACCAGAAGTCACAGTGATGCTGTGTGGTGTGATTAAATGTTGAGGATAACCTTACAGGGTGATGCTGCAACTTCTGGCCACTCTGTTACCCTAGTTCTGAAAATGAAATCAGCGGAAATACTGTCCGAGCCTGTGGTTCTGAAAGCTCAGCTCCAGGGCCCGGATAGAAGGAGAGGAGTGGAGGAGTGGAGGAGTGGAGGAGAGGAGGAGAGGAGGAGTGGAGGAGTGGAGGAGTGGAGTGGAGGAGTGGAGGAGTGGAGGAGTAGAGGAGTAGAGGAGTAGAGGAGTGGAGGAGTAGAGGAGTGGAGGAGAGGAGGAGTGGAGGAGTGGAGGAGAGGAGTGGAGGAGTGGAGGAGAGGAGTGGAGTAGTAGAGGAGTGGAGGAGTGGAGGAGTGGAGGAGAGTCATGGCTGTCCTCAAGAGCCTGGTGAGATCTGTAAGGGGGGCCGTGCCAATCACATCAGCCAATCCCCTGGCCTGCTAATCCCACCATGAGACACACACACACACACACACCAACACATACACACACATCGACAAACACACACCAACACACACACACACACACACACACACACACACACACACACACACACACACACACCAACAAACACATATGCAAGGGCATGTCAGCGGGGAAGCCACTCAGCAAGAATCTGCAGTCTCTAAAAGATCCACCAGAACCATAAGGAGGGAACCATGTAAAGGAACATCAGCCACGCAACAGGATGAGATCACAAGCAGAAGAGAGAGAGACAGAGAGAGAGAGAGAGAGAGAGAGAGAGAGAGAGAGATGGTGGATGTTCTCATTATGTCATTATGTCCATTACAATTGCAATTTATTGCTATCTCTGATATATAGCTACTGTAATCTACAGACTTGCTTTGGCCATCTAGCACAGCCACACTGTCATGCTAAGAAAGCCATTTGAAATTGAAGAGAGAAAGAGGG
>NC_084996.1:18140126-18142626 GCF_963854185.1 Sardina pilchardus | reverse complement strand
TCATACAACTGATCTCTCTGAGCGGATTTATCATCAAGCAATCAACCTGTTTAGATGAAGCCCCATTTCTTCTTGGCATTTATACTGCTAAACACACACACACACACACACACACACAGGCCCACACACGCAGACACAGGCAGACAGACATACACACAAAACACACACAGAGACACGCAAACATACACACACACACACACACACACACACACACACACACACACACACAACCATTTGATAGATGAAATGGATCACTGATCTTAAATCTTAGTGTTGGGCTATCGTGTCCATCCAGTGCTGGAGGTAAACACCAGTATATCTCTAGATATGCCCTGTCACTGCCTATCTGCCTCTATATAACCCCTTGAACCCAACAAAACACCTCTTCAAGCACACTGGACCTTCACACACACACACACACACACACACACACACACACACACTCCTCAGATTCCAGCAGTGGAGCGCTACACAGCCTCAAGTGTCCTGCACTCAGCCTCTACACATCGATGGTCAACAACAGGTCAACACCCGCTGGTTTATTCTGGGACCTCTCTGAGATATTATTTTCTCTGGGGTGTGTTTGAACCCTCCTATTTCTCTCTTGTCAGGATGCCTCTAGTCAGCACTGTACACACACACACACACACACACACACACACACACACACACACACACACACACACACACACACACACACACACGTCAGACACCAGAGACACTATGGCTTAGCTATAATCGCTAAAAAAAAAACGCTGAAGTTGTTAACAAGCTCTTGAATGTACCCAAGGTAAAGTTACAAGAGCATTTTCCCAGAAGGGCACACACTTAGCACACTTACATACAGTACATATCTGTGCCCACACACACACACACACATATGCTCAAACATCAAAGACCTGTAGCGGAAATAACTTGGAGCATGTTTATGTAACCAAGGGCCTTATAAAACAACGAATCCTCTGAAGAACACCACTCAGACACTGAAATGCAGTGAGTTTTCCTCAAGGGCCATCTTTCAACATTAGTGTCCTAGACTGACCCAGAACCTAATGACACCTCTGGGCTTAGATGATCAAGGAATCTGTGTGTGTGTGCGCGTGTGTGCGTGTGTGTGTGTGTGTGTGTGTGTGCGTGTGTGCGTGTATTTGAGATTGTGTGTGATTAAGAATTTCCAGTTGAATGAAGAGTTGATGTGTCCGTGTAATATAAGTGGCACCTTGGATTTGTCATCAGGAGATGAGAGGAAATTTTGTCTGTCCTCTTAATCTCTCTCTCTCTCTCTTGCTCTCTCTCTCTCTACCTCCTTCCCTCCCTCTCAGTCCCTCTATCTCTCCACCTTTCTCTCCCTCTATCCATCTCTCTCAGTTCCTTTATTTCTCTTCTCTCTCTCTCTCTCTCTCTCTCTCTCTCTCTCTCTCTCTCTCTCTCTCTCTCTCTCTCTCCCTCCCTCCCTCCATCTCTCCATCCCTCTTTCTCCAGGGGAGATTTGGATGACATTACACAGACAGGTGGGATGGTCTAATTATTTCACTCCACTGCTCTCTCCTCTGGACCTGGAGCAGGGATGTGTGGGCAGTTTGTTCTGAAGCATAAACAACACCCAATCAAACACACACACACACACACACACACACACACACACACACACACACACACACACATACACACACACACACACACACACACACACACACACACACACACACACACACACACACACACACACACACACACACACACACACACACACATACAAACATGCTTTAGCACACTCATTAGCCATTACACACTCGTTCAAACATAGTAATTACTTGTGAGTCTTACTCGCCGTAACGCACTAATTACAGTTCACATCTCGAGTAACAGATGCCTTACAGTGTTCAGATACACAACATTTCACTCCCCAAACAGCCACAACCAACAATTATGCTCACACTTTTGCTGGAAAACGTAGCAATGCAAACAGCATTTATCCTGAGACAAAGACACATAAACAGACACACACACACACACACACACACACATGCATATGACACATGCACAGACACACACGTCAACATGCACACACTTTCATACACATACAGAACATGCAAAATGAATGACAGCATGACAGACACTCCTTATAGGGTAACACAACACACCAAAGGTTCAACATACACTCACATAACAGGAGCAACAAATAACCTCATCAAATACCCCCCCCCCCCCCACACACACACACACGTGATAGGCAGCACAAAGCCCTATAAACCCCACATATAGCATAGTGTCTAAACAGAAGACACACTCCCAATCATTCTCTATTACACACACACACACATTCTCTATCACACACACACACACACACACACACACACACGCATACACTTTGAGAGGTACATGTTTTGCATGCATATGCAGAGAGAGAGAGGGGCAAAAAAGAGGCGTGAAAACAAACAGAGAGAGAGTTCTAAAAGAAGGCTTGACCAACACCCACACAGAGATACGCACACACACA
>NC_084996.1:18110126-18120126 GCF_963854185.1 Sardina pilchardus | reverse complement strand
AACAGGTTGGCTTTGATCAGTTGCTGTGTGTGTGTGTGTGTGTGTGTGTGTGTATGAGTGAAAAGAGAGAGAGAGAGAGAATGTTTGTGTGTGTGTGTGTGTGTGTGCGGCGTGTGTGTGTCTGTGTCTGTGTGTGTGTGTGTGTCTGTGTGTGTGTGCGGCGTGTGTGTGTGTGTGTGTGTGTGTGTGTGTGTGAAGACCTTATCGTCATGTCTGCAAATGTTCCCTGGCACCAGACTCACCCTTGGGGCAGCCACTTTCATAATAGTCCAATAGTGATGTCATTATTCTGCCCCTAACACACTACAGAGGAGTTCACACTCCTGTGTGTGTGTGTGTGTGTGTGTGTGTGTGTGTGTGTGTGTGTGTGTGTGTGTGTGTGTGTGTGTGTGTGTGTGTGCGCGCACTGTGCATTTATGTGTGTGTTTATGTGTTTCATCACACACGGTCTGATTCACTGTTAAGACCAGACTGCAGTACAGGTGTTAGCAATCGAACACAACCCAGCATTATGGCACCCTTGAAATGCCCATCCACACTGCATATTGCATTCTAACTCTGAGCAGCACCTGGAATCAGTTGCCCATATTGAAAATGGATGCAAAGTGTACACAGGGCTCTACACTGCGCGCCATGACTGGATTGTCTGATCTTATTGCCAGCTCTGTTAAAGACATATTTCCAAAACATATTATGTACAAACATTCAAGCGTTATACCAGATTGGCTCTGATGATGTGTTTTGTAGCATCCCTAACAGCCCTGATGTTGTGTTCTTGGAGAGATAGAACGGAGGTGTTATGGCCTGTGCAGACTACACGATTTCAGCACGATTTTGCCACGATTGTGTCAAGACAAAAAAGTTGTGTAGTCTGTACAGGCCATTAGTGCTTGAGATAGGTTGTCTATGACATATCCTTTTAGAATGAAATTATTAAATATCAACCCCTCCTTGCAAAGATCAGTGACTTAGGCTATAAGTTGGTAGCATTGGTATCTGGCAGCTTGGGGCATGTTCACAAACAAATTGTCAGTGAGCTATGACTGACAGGACTATCAAAAAGAAAATCCAAACAGCTGGCACAATTCTGCTCTTTATCAGCTGTGATAAACTGCGTGGCGTAGGCGATGTTTTCTGTACCCATGACGTTTCAAAGCTATTTCACCTCTGATTCAAAAATATTTGAATCCTTTCGTGTAAGAAATGTGATTGGTGGATTCAAATAAAGAATGAAAATGTGTGTGTCTGTGTGTAGCATTGTTTATTTAAGACGCATGATGCTCTGGAGGTAGAGAGAATGAGAGGGGGTGAAGGACATACTGTCACTGGGTCTAAACAAGTTGTTCTCTGTCACTGTGTTTTCTCCTCTTGCAGTCGCAATGAAGAGCTCTTCTAGAGTCAGGAGATTCTGAGATTCTGAGTTGTTTTGTGTGTTGATGTTCTGTGTGTGTGTGTGTGTGTGTGTGTGTGTGTGTGTGTGTGTTTGAGTGTGTGTGGTTAGTTGTGTGTGGGTGTGTCACAAGTATTGTATTTCGTCTGACTAAGATCCTTGGAGGTGGTTAAGATGGCATCCGCAACCGGAAGCCATTATGAACACACACAGACTCCTACTCAGAGGCAGATATACACATAAACACACACACACACACACACACACACACACACACACACACACACACACACACACATACGGGCACACATACGAATACACACACACAAAGACATATGCATCCATGCAAACACACACACACACACCCCAAACAATTTTAGGTCAATTTAATTAATGCATTCTTATACATGAAGGCACGCACACAGACAGACAGACATACACACACACGCACACACACATACACACACACACACACACACACACACACACACAGAGACGGTCTGCCTCTTTAACAGCGGTGTGCTGCGGCACTCCAGGTCTGCTGAGGGGTTTGGCTGCTCCTCCATGCAGAACGACTGCAGCTCAGGGACATTTCAGAGCTCTCAGCGCAAAGCCCCACGCCAACAACAACCTCATCTCAACCTGCTGCCCTCAACACAGCCACAACCCACTTCACACACACGCACACACGCACACGCACGCAAGCTAGCATGCAGAGGGCTTCAAAACAGGGACTATTATATAGAATGCGTAAGCTGTGTGAGGGAACACTGACTGGAGATGATGATGAGGATGATGAAGACGAAGATGATGAAGATGAAGATGATGTTAGATAATGTTAGAATGTTGATGCCACTGGCGATGGTCATGGTGGTCATTTCCTTTTAGACAAGCTGCTGCTCACGTGCCAGACCTGTCCAGTATCCAGGTTCTGGTGTGCCATGCAGTCTCCTATATTGTGTCCTTGAGAGAGTGCCTACCACCCCTCAATTAAACCTCTGGGCACAGACCCCCTACCGACGCTACCAGCACCCTCTTTTCAAGTGTGGGCGCCTATGTTGCTTATACCACCGAGCCGCCGCTGTCACCATGCCAACGACACGACAGGCAGCTCGGCTCCTCCCCTCCCCCATCCCTGACCTGCACTAGTCTACCACAGCTGCTGTTACCTAGTAACCGCACTACACCGTGGGGGTTATTGTTTTGAGGGGGGGCTTGAGAGGGAAAATGTGTGCGCGTGTGTGTGTGTGTGTTTGTGTATGTGTGTGTGTGTGTTGTATGTGTTTTGTGTGTGTTGTGAGGGTTATTGTAGGGGGTGACTTAATGTGAGTTTTGTAATGTGTGTGTGTGTGTGTGTGTGTGTGTGTGTGTGTGTGTGACCTGACTATGGATTCTTGATCACTAGCTGTCTCTCTGGAGGAAATACCTTCCCTGCACCAGCCTGGTGTTGTTTTCCTGCCTGCATCCAATTAATGAAAAACAAACGCTTCCTCTACTTTTAACCAGATAATTATCTGTTTAACTTAGCTCAACATTTTGGGTCTATTTATGTAGACCCAATTTATGTAGTTTGTTTGCAGATTTACTGTGAGTGTGTGGGATATAATTATCTGTATTTTAATTTACTGATATGCACAAAACGGTTAGGGAAATACCACCATGCAAACAAACTCCTCCATCACACACAAACAAATACACATACACACACACACACACACACACACACACACACACACACACACATACACATACATATACACAAACATACACGCAAGGCCTTTTGGCATTTGAGACCAACTGAGCCACCCCTACTCCTTTCCTGTGCCACAAACCAGCTTCAGCACCATGGACAGCAACCGCACATTGCAGCCTATCTTGCCAATATACACAGACCTGACCACAGTGATCACACGCAGTGTATGCAAATCAAACACTTCCACATCAGAAAATCACAGACTGCATCTCAAACAGGGCAGGTTCACATGTTTCATGTGAAAACCTCACAAGAAACATAAAAATCAAGGACCACGAAACTTATCAAAGCCCAGACCATCTGCATGTATGAATAGTCTTTGTTGCTGTTGTTGTTGTAGCTCAGAAGAGGATGAAAGCTGGTGAGTGACTCTAACCTCTCTGGTGTCTCTCCAGATATACTTTTATCCTGGCCAAAGTGAGATATGTCACCAACAATCCCCAGACAAAATGGCTGGCTTCAGAACTAAGCAACAGCAAAATCAACTGAGCCTTTCTCGTTTCAGTCTTGGTTGGGTTATGCTGTTTGAAGTCCTTATTTGGGGGTTTGAAGTTGACTTTACCCTCATTTGCATATCCTCGCCAGACCAGCTATTGCCGGATTTCTTGGACAAATTATACAATTGCCTCCAAACTGAACCGCTAACACGCCGAAAATGACACGGCCTTCAGGTAAAACATCCTCTTCCCACTCCTCTGAATCTGAAGCTACTCTAAAACAGCAAAGCCCAGGATAGCACACAAACACTGTCCAGTCAGATCTGCTTTGCGACTCAAGGTCAGACAGACAGACCCAAGCTGAAAAGAGCAGATGAGAAGAGAAGAGTAGAGAAGAGAAGAGAACAGAAGAGACGAGAAGAGAAGTGAAGAAAAGAGCAGATGAGAAGAGAAGTGAAGAAAAGAGAAGAGCAGATGAGAAGTGAAGAGAAGAGACGAGACGAGAAAGGAGAAGCAGAGAGAGAGGGAGAGCAGTGCACGAGCCTCTTAAAGGCCAGAGCCTACAAGACACTGTCAAATGGTACAAGATCAAACATGTGTTCAGTTCAACCACACGCTCACGTATTCAGACACTTCAGCGCGCCACATCAAAGTGTGTTCCTCCGCGCAGCGCTATAGTGCTCCAGCGTACAGGGGAGGAGACGGGGACCAGAGGACGGTCCACTCGGGTCCATCCAGTGAGGAGGATCGGACCGAAGGGAGGAGTGGTGAGGGCCACAGAGAGGGGGTGGAGGCCGGTTGTAGAGGTAGAAGAATAGAATATAATGTATACTTTTTTGATCCCGTGAAGGAAATTAGTTTCTCTGCATTTAACCCAATTTAACCGAATTAGTGAACACACACAATGAGGTGAATCACACACTAACCAAGAGCAGTGAGCTGCCTGCCCAACCAGCGGCGCTCGGGGAGCAGTGAGGGGTTAGGTGCCTTGCCACACTTCAGCCGTGGTGGACTGGTCGGGGATCGAACCGGCAACCCTCCGGTTACAAGCCCGAAGCCCTAACCAGTACACCACGGCTGGGATTGTCAGAGCCAGGGTCAGTGTTTGGGAAATCAGAGAGGAGGAAAGGGAAAGGGAGAGGGAAAGGGAAAGGGAAAGGGAGAGAGGGCAGGGGGCGGATGACAGGAAGCCAGAGTCCATTGCTTCCACTAGTGTAGCCTGAAGCCTGCTCAGTATTCCTGACACATCCCTCTTTTCTCTCTCTCTCTCTCTTTCCCACTCACACTTACATTCTCTCTCTCTCTCTCTCTCTTTCTCTCTCTCTCACACACACATACACACACACACACACACACACACACACACACACACACACACACACACACACACACACACACACACACACACACACACACACAGTCCATTGCTCCTTCCACACCCCCATCAAGCCGCGGTGCTGGCGGGAGTCAGGCGAGGAGAAGAGAGGCCAGGCCAGGCAGGGCGAGGCGAGGCAGGGCGAGGCCGAGGCAGGGAGGTGGCCGTCCGACAGTAAAGCGAGTAAATGAGGTTAAGCGGCATTTGCACCCGCGGTCGGCGGCCTCCCCAGAACAGCTCACCTCCACAGCTCGGCCTGTCATAGTTACAGCGTCACGCCCTCCCATCCAGACATCCCAGCAGAAGACCAAAAAAACAGCCTTTTTTGCCCCCCTCAAAATGCTATTGGCTGTGATGGACATATTTTTGTGTTCGGCTGTCACCCCAAAGGCTATGAGGGGACGGTTCCAGTTATTTAAACAGCCAGAGAGGAGGATAAATGACAAGTTGAGGTTTTTTTTGCAGCTGACAATTGCAAGGCTGATATATATTTTGGCTGACACCGACTAAAAGGTGTCTAACGTTATTCCCATGGCATGGAAACGCTGCAGCAGCCTTCAGAGAGCCTAGAGTCAGGGTGGAGAAATTAAGGGAGTGCATTTAAATGGAACATGAGCACACGTGAGCATGAGCATACACATATACACACACACACACACACAAGACACATATCAAAAACATGAGTCTGCTATGTGTGTGTTTGTGTGTGTGTGTGTGTGTGTGTGTGTGTGTGTCTGTCTGTCTGTCTGTTGTGTGTGCGTGTTCGTGTGCGTGTGCACATATATATGCATTCATGAGCCACTTGGGTCATTATAGTGGCAAAACAACACCTGAATGAATACCACCGAAAAGCTCACAGCAAGTCAGACCACAGTGCATCTCTAATCCAAGTGTCTTTCCTGAGCTGAGCGCCTGTTGAATGGTGGACTCTCTAATGAGCTGTGAACTCCACCCAGGCAAGCAGGAGAGTAGGAGAGCAGCCGGCCCCCACAGAGAGACGTCCAGCTGAGAACAACAACAAAACGACAGGGTTGCCACGGCAGCCGACGAACACACTGGGAGCTGTCGCCTTGCCGACAGAAGTGGGGAAAAAGGCAAGGTATGAATGGAGGAGGAAAAAGAGGAGGAGAGGAGAGAAAGGAGGGAGAGGAGAGAGAGTGATGGAGAAAGAGGTGGAGAGCATTGGACTCACTCACTTTGTGAAGAGAGTAGGGGTACTGTCAATGTTTCCAACCATAGCATCGTAATGGGTGTTGACTTTGTGAAAACATTGGTCCAGACAAATCACATCGATCAGGGATTCGTAACATCACTTTGTATTTACCTAACCTTTATCAACTGATGATAAACTGCACTGGCAGTCAGGAGACAATGTATTTAACTTTGCTGTAAAAATTTAGACATTCCTCCAATAGCATTTTTTTAATATATGTTTGCAGGCACGTTTAGCACAGCCACCACAGCCATTTTCAAAACTAACATCATCTCCTTTCGTCGCTGATTGGCCCGTGATCCTGGTGGCTGAGGGAAGCGTAAACGCATTGAGAGGAGCCAGACTCGTGTCCCAGAGAGATGAAAATGAGCGGAGATGGTGGGTGGGTGGGGCCAGGCAAGGCGAGTGGAAGGAAGAGGAAGGAAGAGGGAAGAGAGAGAAGCTGAATGCCCCTTGGGTCCATCTGCAGAACACGGAGTGCACACACTGCTCCACACCACACCACTAACAAGCCAGGCCCCACTAATCTATCACAGATTACAGCCCACAGCCAAACGAGACTGTCCAGATGAATCACATCATTCTGTGTGCTGCGTGGAGGACTGCACTGGAGCTCACCTGTCGTAACAGAACAGAGCAGTCTGTCACATCGCATTATAACTGTGTATGCAGAGATAAACCATTTGGGCTAAAGTCATCTGGAGTCTGACCCAGCCCGCCTCTGTTTTACACAAGGACCCAACCGGATAAATGATAAATGATGTCAGGGGCAAAAAAGGGGGCTTGAGACACTCCCTCCATCCCTCCATCCATCCTTCTCTCAGTATTCTAAGAGGCGGCTGCATCGATTGGCAGCACTGAGCCAAACAAACATCAGCGGCATACAAGTGAAAAGACAGAGAGAGAGTGGGAGATAAAGAGAGAGATGAAGAGAAAAGAGAAAGAGAGAGAGAGAGAGAGAGAGAGAGAGAGAGAGAGAGAGAGAGAGAGAGAGTCCGAACTCACGTGCTAATGTATCAGCACGCAAGGTCAGACAGGGGCGGCAACCATAGGTGGATAGTGTTCTCCACCTGCTCAATTATTGAGCAGCTCCGCTTGCCTCAGCCGTGCCGGACTGAGACGCCCACGTTTGAAACCGCGGCCAATCACAAAGTAGTGGAGGGGTGCTCTGATTGGTCAGCGTCATGGGAGTGGTCTTTCAGGGGCAAATCAGGCCGCTCTGCAGAGCTGGGTGTGTGGGAACTGGGGGATCCTCTCTGCTTTTTAGCCAACAACAATCCAGACAGTCCAGAACTCTGGAATGAATCTGGGAATCACTTCATTGCTCTGATCCAATGGAGAAATTATGAAGTAACATTAAAACCAGAACTGTTCCTGAATTGGTATCGGCAAACATTTCATTTCAGATCCAGAGAGTTCAGATCCATGAGAATAATGTTCTAATCCTCAGTCTGACGGTTGTAATGTTCAGTGGATAGCTTACATCTCCTCTGTCAGCCACATGTAGTCTTTTATAGACACTGAAAAACAAAAAGGCCACGTACAGCCCAAATAAAAACTCAAAGCCCAACAATCCTTTTACTTTGGTTATTTCTTGTTGTTTTAACCAACACTGACCAGCACAGCCCACAGATCAGAGCTATGGCAAGTATGCTGCTGTGTAGGACTTCAGCCGGTCATCATGCGTGTATTGGACTCAGGGGCACTACTTTTGTATTCCTTTTGGGTCTCAGTACTGTACGCTACCTCTCTCCTTCTCCCTCCTTCTCTCCACCTCTGCTTCTCTCCCTTTCCATCTACCTTATGAATCATAAATGATCATCGTACAGCACCTCATGATGCACACCATGAAGCCTTTCAAGCCACAGGCCTTCTTACCTGATCACAGAAAGACAGTGTGTGTGTGTGTGAGTGTGTGTGTGTGAGACAGAGAGAGAGAGAGAGAGAGAGAGAGAGAGAGCGAGAGAGAGAGGTGAGGTGTCTATACACATACACTTACAGTATATATGTGACCCTGTAAAGCGGAACCAGTCGTTTCGGTAAAATTAATTAAATTAAGTTATTGTGCTCACGTGAACGGCCATACACTAAGCTTTCCAACGATATGTATATCGAGGGTATTACACAAACTATCGCTAAGATAACAGCATCCAAAGTTGACATGGTTCTCCTGTCATGATATGCCAGAAGAGGAGAAATCACCTTTTTAAGCAGCGCGTGCACAACGGGAATGACAGCAAATGTGTTGAATCTTCGCCGGGTTTAACAGTCAAAACGTGTTTTTCCGTGAAATGCGTTCACGATATGAAACTGTAGACTGTATACAGTCGAATTAGGCGAAAACGTGAAATTCAACATTTTAACCCGGAAGTTTGTTATTGTTGATTTTCTCAAAATAACGTTGTGCGCAAAACGACTGATTTCGCTATGAATGGTCACATATGAGGATGCAAGGACGTGTGTGTGTGTGTGTGTGTGTGTGTGTGTGTGTATGTGTGTGCAAGGGTCGAGTGTGTGTATGCCTAAGCATATATGATGCCTTTGCACATGTGAGTCAGTGTGTGTGTGTGTGTGTGTGTGTGTGTGTGTGTGTGTGTTGGTGTGAATGTGATTTTTAGCTTTAAGGTATGATCCTTCCATCCCCTCAGGCATTTTCTGTCAAATTCAGTGTGATAATGAGGGAAGGAAAACACACTGATGGCATCACTGAGAGAGATAGAGATAGAGAGAAAGTGAGAGAGGTCTACAGTATACACATACACTTATATATGAGGATGCAAGGATGTGTCTGTGCTTGCACGAGTGAGTCAATGTGTGTGTTTGTATGTGTGTGTGTGTGTGTGTGTGTGTGTGTGTGTGTGTGTGTGTGTGTGTACAGTATGTGTATGTGTGTGTGTTTGTTGGTGTGTATGTGAGCTTTAAGGTATGATCCTTCCATCCCCTCAGGCATTTTCTGTCAAATTCAGTGTGATAATGAGAGAAGGAAAACACACTGATGGAATGACTGAGAGAGAGGGAGAGATAGAGAGAGAGAGAGAGAGAGAGAATGCATAGCCTACCAGACAAATTGGGATAACCTTGAAGGTGAATGTTAAATATATTGAAGGGCTTCTGCTTCCCAAGATGCACTGCACTGGATTGTAAATGAGCATTATCTTGCTTCAGCGATGACACCTCTCTGGTTACTCTACAATGTGCCCCCCTGCCAGCCTTACTAGGAAGCTCTCCAATGAACCAATCAGCACCCCTCTTCCAGCAAGCATGATGTCATCATCAGCCAGTAACGAGGCACCACAAGTGTACGCAATGCAACAGGGCTTCAGGAAGAAGTTGTTATCTTTGCAAAAAAAAAAATCCTCCTCCAAATGGTCTGTTTCCTAGTCTCTCCTGTTCCAACATTGATTCATTTTACCACGTTTTTGTCCTCCAAGGGCTTCAAGGGCTTTGTGTATCAGCAACAAAATACCCTACTAAAAAAGTGCATGTTCACAAGGAGAACAACAGGGTAGGTATTGTGTGAAAGGAGGGGGGAATTGTCAAGTTTAAATAACAAGCCAGACTTCTGTAGTGTGCGCTGCCTGCAATAGGCTAATGAATTCAATGTGGGGGAAAAGTGCTTCCGTAGTGAGAATGATGTCGGCCTATTGGAGAGAGTCCTTCATTAAAACGTCCTCTGTTTTTGACACACATTTACTTAAGCGCACTTTCGCTCGTCCTTGCTTTCTCTCTCCAGCTAACAGGCATACTGATGTGTGGGCTAATTCAATGAGAGTGACCCAACGGTGTTGCAATTAAATCTAATCCTAAAGTTACAATGTCTGCCCACTTAGAT
>NC_084996.1:18097626-18102626 GCF_963854185.1 Sardina pilchardus | reverse complement strand
CCTTCTGCCGTCCGTCCACGCAGTCCAGAGCTGGTGACTAGAGAGGGTCAGTGTGTGGACGATGGGACTCCATTATAGCTAGAGGTTAGTTTGAGGAGGACGAACAGCAGCATATCTGGGAGACTGATTTGAGATCAGGTTACAGACAGTGTAAGATGATATTTAAGGTCGGAGGGAAATGACAGTAGACTACAAAGACTACATTGGTTGTTGGTGTGACAGGGTGAGGGTAGATTAGAGGTCATGCTGAAGGTTGTTTGTGAAACATTACCACGTTCTACTTAGAAATATGATTAAACTTTATCTCTTCGACGTTTCCTTTCAGCGCAGCAGAATACATTTGCTTCACTCATTGTTGTTGTAAATCCAGCTAGCTACGTCAAATAAATCCTAGGCTTCTGTTTTAAGTGTCTTCATTGATGTTTCCTGGACTCATTCTAAAGTTGTCGCGACGCTCATTCACATTTCCTTTCTTAATGGTTTTAAAGATTACGGAGTATCATTTCATGAGAGAGGCTCATTCAGTCAATACCTTACCGCAGGCTGAAGCCCGTATTACACCACTAACGATATGGCATTTGCTGTTTTTAGACTCTTATTTCCGTCTGATTCTTTGTGCCACAAGGGAGCCTAGTCAGGATGACGTCAGTGTCATTTGGGGACATTATGCAAAGTACTTCAGCCTCCAGTGATCTCATAAAGGTCATTGCAAGACAGTTTCTGTGAAATGGTGCAGCCGTCAGTGATGACAGTTACATGACTGGACTTACTTCACATGTTTTAGTCCCCCCCCCCCCCCCCCCATAAGTTTGCACGCTTAGACAGCCATGGCTTTAGGACGTGGGACCACAATAAAGCTGACAGCAATACCCCGTGTTGGAGTATGTTTTTTTTCTTTTGTTTAAGTCCTCTTGGAGAATCTTGCTGTTCGTCCTCATTAACGTGTTACGCTGTGTCAAGTTGCAGTGCCAGGAGAGGGTGTCTCATTATCCGGCCCGAGCTGCAGAGGCCGCTGAGGATGACGCACCAGGAGCCACAGGGCCCCTTCTGACACCGTGTACATATCCCCATGGCTGTGGGGTTCTTCTGACACCATGTACATACCCCCATGGCTGTGGGGTTCTTCTGACACCATGTTCATCTCCCCATGGCTGTGGGGTCCTTTTCCTGTAGAGCTCTGCAGAGCACTTTGGACTCTTCACAGATTGATTTACGTGCTGAGTCACCACAGCCGTTGCATTTCACAGTACTAAGAGGACATTTTAATATTCCGGAATGATTTTCTTGAATGTCGCTGGTTCTCAAGATTGCAAAGGCATTGCGTTGCTGTATGTAATTTGTAAGTGCTTCTGCGAGTCCTTGTAAATTCGTGAGAATGAGAGTCTGTTTCACCAGAGTCACTGATGCACAATGTGAAGATTTGTCCAATAAATGTCTTCCTTCATCTCAAATCATCATCAAATCTTACAGGTTTCCATGAAGGCTGTTTTTCTTGTAGACATTGTGCAACAACTCTCAGGGGTTTAAGCAATAATGTTGTGGCTGTTGTTTCTTCTTCTGAGGTATGTTGATGATTTGTTTTCAAAGCTGGCAGATCAAAAATGCATCATTCACTGGATTCACAGAGGCTGGTTTTGTGCCCCAAAGGTAAACACACCACAATTCTGCTAATAAATTCTTTGTGCTATTCACAAAAGGGTCTTCAACAAATCCAGCGGCAATATATCAGACATATATGGAAGGCCGCGGTGTTCTCTAGACAAGCGAATGACGTTGCTTTGTTGCATTCCAATTTCCTCGAAAAAGACAATCCTTCAACGTGAAAGAATGGTGCCGCCTCTCTGCTGTGCCAGTGGCGAGCGCTGTATATTATTCTATGCCATGGTGGTGTGCACACTGTTCCAGGAACAGGTGGCATCTATCCCCTGCAGACCTGAGATGCTGAGCGTGTTCGCTGAGTGAAGCATCAAACAACAATATGGCGTCCTGGTCAGACTGCGAGCCTTCTCATACGGAACCCAGCTGGGGAGAACAGGAGCCCACTAGGAGTGGACGGATCATCCATCGCCGGCTTCACCTCCTCGGGAGAGGTTCCGGTGTTCCACCTCTGAGGAAGACCAGCTGGTGAGAACGGAAGGTGTTATAATCTAGAACCTCACCAAGGACTTCTTTATCCTTTTCAAACACCTATCCTCATCATTCAGCTCTTTTGTACTCATTTGACGTCCACTTCTGCTGAAAAGGTTAAGTCCATTGCAAAAATTATAATTGAACATAATTTTAACATATAACTCAAACTGAGAACGACTTGCACTTCATACTTCCGCATGAAACCTGGATTCTTTCCGCTACATCTAGAGTCCATTCCAATGAGAAATTAATTTAGCAATCCTTTCAGTGAATACATACTGGCTTTGTGGAGGCTTTGTGTGGAGTAATACCCCAGGTAGGAGGTGTTCCCAGAGATTGCCAGTATTTCTTGTAAAGCAGTCTACACCAATGCCCTTTAAGGTTCTGAGCTCCTGCTGGGTTTCATCAAGCCATTAGACATGATTAGGGAGGATAAAGGAGTTCTGCTGTTTCTCACACAAATTGCGTTTTTTCATCTGACCGGAGGAGAAAACGATTGCCCAGTCAGATTGCCCAGTCAGATTGCCCACTCGCCAGCTGGAGATAAAAACAATTAACCCATGAATGAGCTCATGGATAAAATCATGGCTCAGTCAAAAGTTAAAAGTACAGAGTGAACATTTACACCCAAAGCTACAAAACACTGGAGGGTTTTTGATAGAAAAAGGTGACCTATATCCTTAAAATCATGTAAGGCAAACGTATGGATGAAAAATATAGCTTATATTTGGAGAGACTTAACTCCTTAACAACCCTAACTATGATTAAGTCCACACCACTACTAATGGATGCAGGCTTCAACTATTGGGCTGGGTCTGGTCTTGTTTACATTCACCAACTAGTCATCATTTACACAGAATACATAATTTGCGCAGATTAAAGATAAAATGGACTTATTCCGATTTCTTCAAATTAGACAGTTCCTTAATAAAACACAAGGAAATCAATAAAATGTTGACCATCTGCAATAGAACAGTATTGTATTCTATATACAGCTTGGTGTCTCAAGTGGAAAGACTATTTCTAGTCTTCACAATAGTCTCAAGAATATGGAAACATATGACACTCTGTACATCAAAACTAAATGAAAAACTGAGCTCCAACAGAATATTGGAAAGATATTTGCTCTGAGGCACATAAGGTGACTTGTTAAACAGCTGGAGGGATTTGAAGTGGGAAATGATAGTTAGATACTTTAACACACCACACATAACAGGGAAGAGGGGAACATCAGCCACCAGTAGCTGTTGGAGGAATTGTGGGGAAACCAATGCAAATTTAGTCCACACTTTCTGGACCTGTGAGAAAGTAAGGGAATATTTGGATGATATTTACTCAGCCCTATAGGATAATTTTAGGCTACAAATCCCCAAAGACCTATTGACTATGGAAGCTGTCCCTGAGGTTTTTGAGCACAGAGATGCTTGTACCTTCTGCAAATCCTCTTGGCGGCAGCAACTATAGGTGTTACGGTCAATTGGCAGCCCACTGTCCCAACAGTTCAGTTATAGATACAACGCATATGGCAAATCTAGAGGATGGAGGAAATAACTCACAATTTGAGGCTACAGAGGGAGAAACTCTTAAAGAATGTTTTGAGTCAAGAGAGCAAATACCCCCCAATCCTGCTGCCCCCACCCTGTTTTTTTTCTTTACTTTTTAATTATTTTTTAATTATTATTATTATTAGCAGTAGTAGCCTAGTAGTAGTAGTATTTGTACGAATTTGTAATGTATATTCATGTAGGCCTACTTTGCTGTGTATGTTCTGCGCTGACTGTTTGTGATCATTAAACAAAAAGTAAAAAAAAAAAGAAACACAAGGTGAACTGCAGTGAAAATGCTCAACACACACACACACGCACACACACGCACACACACACACACACACACACACACACACACACACACACACACACACATTTATTTACATAGAGCAAAGCTGTTGACCCCACCTGTTTGCAGTCAGCAGTGGATCTTGTGTAGGAGGGCTGAGAAGGAGTGCCCTTGACTCCATCTGCGAGCCCCAGTGGGACTGAGCTGAGGTGGTCCTCCTGGCCTCACACACTCACAGCCTCCAGGGTGCTTACAGAGAAAGGAAACTCACACAGGTGAGAGGTTGCTTGTGTCAGTATGTGATGTGTATATCTGTGCTGTAAATGTGTGTGTGTGTGTGTGTGTGTGTGTGTGTGTGTGTGTGTGTGGCTAAATGCATATGCGCAGTGAGTGGGTGAGTGGCTTTGCTTGTGTACTTGCGCAGGTGTCTGTGAGTGTCTTCTTATAGCCTAAACAAAGCAACACGGTTGCTCTACCTCTAGGTTGTAGACAAGGCAGGGGTAGGCTACCTCACTGTAAATAACCCATTATAACATGTAAATGATCTGTTTGTGTGTTATATTCTTGAATGAAGAGGAATTCTGCCTTTATGTCGAAAGGGAGAATTTTTAATTTGAAAAGGGGCTAACAGGCCTAGTGCATCTCAATCTTGATAGCAGGATCCAAACAGGCTATATAGCTCTCGTAAAGAAATTCGTATAGCAACGTTTGAGTTTAGGGCTCTATTTTTGAGGCCCAAGCTCTTATAGTTGTGTTTTTGCCTAAACATGTTGGATCATGGAAGAAATAAACGGTTGGCTAATGCCTAAAGTGCAGCAGCACGCCTGTTCGTAGCTCCTTTAACATTTCATATTCACCATGTCTGAAACTGGAAGAGAGGTTAAGGGTAGCCTAGGTTTAAGTCACGCCACAAGGCTACGATAAATCATTTCAAATCGAGGGGTGACTACCTAAATAGTCTACCTTTAAGGACAAACTGGTCAAACGCCACTGTTCTCCCACTCAGTTTTCCGTTGCTTTGTTTTTCGTTTATG
>NC_084996.1:18062626-18092626 GCF_963854185.1 Sardina pilchardus | reverse complement strand
AGGCGCATCTCTGAGCAAGGGCGCCCAGGTGGCCAATCATTAGCATTCACAGCCCAAATTAGGATGTGAAAATCCATTGTTCAGAATTTCCCATGTGCCTTTGCAGAGCCAGATTTGTGGGAGTGGTAATCCTCTTCAAATGCTCTTCTCTCTCTCTCTCTCCCTCTCTCTCTCCTTCTCTCCCTCTCTCTTCATTACTCCCCCTCTTCTCTAGCGTCCTGCTCTTCTCTCTCTCTCTCTCTTTCTCTCCCTCTCTCTTCATTACTCCCCCTTTCCTCCAGCGTCCTGCTCTTCTCTCTCTCTCTCTCTTTCTCTCTCTCTTTCTCTCCCTCTCTCTTCATTACTCCCCCTTTCCTCCAGCGTCCTGCTCTTCTCTCTCTCTCTTTCTCTCTCTTTCTCTCCCTCTCTCTTCATTACTCCCCCTCTTCTCCCGCGTCCTGCTCCTCTAGTGTTCTCAGGGGACGGGGTAGGGAGGGTGAGAATCTATTCTGAGCTCCCCATGGTTGGACCGATCAATGCTTATGTGGGCATGTGCAGCATGATGAGTTTTTGTATGAGTTTTTTTTTAGGGTGGGGGGGGGGAGGGCATAGAGCACATCTTTGAGGGTATTTATGAGTGTGTGTGTGTGTGTGTGTGTGTGTGTGTGTGTGTGTGTGTTAGTGTGTGTGACAGGGCAGTATTATGTATTTAGTTTTTTGACATCTATATGTGTGCAAGTGTGTATTTGTGAGTGGTTGAGAATGTGCATATGTTTGCTTGATGGTATGTATGCGTGTGTGTGTGTGTGTGTGTGTGTGTGTGTGTGTGTGTGTGTGTGTGTGTGTGTGTGTGTGAGAGAGAGAGAGAGCAGTGTGTGCAGATGTATAGTAAGGACGGTGTGTGTTTATGAGATTGATGGAGAGGTGCATAGGCAGCATTGATTGCCGTGTGTGTGTGTGTGTGTGTGTGTGTGTGTTTTAGTGCTCCCTCGAGACGGTGTGTGTGTGGGGGAGTGATGGGGTACTGATGTGTGGCTGTGACACTTCTGGGCTGTAAAAATACACCCACACCACAGAAAGGCCATCTTCCAAAGGTCAAGTAGGTGTCACCTGCGTGTGCGTGTGTGTGTGTGTGTGTGTGTTATTGTGTTATTGTGTGTGTGTGTTATTGTGTGTGTCTGTTGCATGGAATCTGTACGAGGCATATGAGGGGTTTCAAGGACCACACGGGCAGAGATAAGCTCCTGCCATAATGTTCATAATGGATCTGCAGCATCTCTGGCACCCAGCGCTCTAGTTAGCTCTGTAAGTCCTAGCACATTAAAGGGAGAGGAACGCCTGAAGCAGTCCTCTGTGGTGAGCCAGGGCAGCAGAAGCAGTGCTCCTGTTCAAGCTAGCTCACGTTCAAATACAGAAGAAACGGCGCAGCGTTGACCTGAAATGTCCAGACGGCAGAGCAACCCTCTTAATCAGGAACTGCCGTTTGGCATGGAAGTTAAAGACATGATCGTAAAACTCTGATGGTACCATATTTTTCCTCTTCGCTAAATGAATCTTATTACTCAAAGTAATGATCCACTATGCCTGGAACTGCAGCTCATCTGCCAGGATGCAACCTAGTTGCAGGTTCAAAGACTAAAATAATTGCGTTAAAGATGGCAGGAAATGGAAAATAATTGTGTTATGACCATACATATGAATGTTATGACTGTCTAATGATCCTGCTGTTGAAAAGCTGGGAAACGAATGTTACGAAGGCCAGTGGGGATGGAAGGCCTGTGCACTGCAGGACCCTGGCACCGGAGAAATGTATTTTACAACCTGGGCGTTTTAGGTCCAAACATTCAGACCAAAATGATTAGAGTTGATGCAGTATTGAATTAGCATGCTAACTAGCAGCTATATAATGCTAACTAGCAGCTATACAATGCAATCCGACAAAACATCATTGAAAGTGGTCAGGTCAGGAAAGGACAGGAACCCATTTTCAAAAGTAATGGTTGAGAAAAAGTAACTTATTGCGATATAGTATAACTGCGTGACAACATGGCAAGGTTCCCTACACAGACCAACCTGTGCCTGTAGCTAGCTGGGATGTAGCTGTGCAGTATCCTATGTAGGATGGTGTAAACCTTGACTCCTTTAAAGACGTGCTAGTGAGAGAGCTAGCAGTATGGGCTTTTAGCTTGATTGCTAGCACATTCAACTCTCAATCTAAGGTGCACGCTCTTTGCGGGTTCGAGTCCAGATGAGTCAATGCAACACTACGCCTGTAACACAACAAATGTCAAGGAACAGAGGGAAGAAGGAAATCAACTATCTACTGGTAGGATCTTTCTCTGGAGCAACAAACACTCATTGAATAGGGCTTGGGCACACGCGTTGCATTCTAGGAATATTGCCGCCATGTTGGTAGCGCACCGAACGTAATAATCCATTCATTTAGATGCAGAAGACAAGAAGCAGACGATTCTTGTCCTCTTGCGATCGTGGGTTGTGCCGTTACACCCCACTACACAGCAACATACAACCAAGAAGGCAAAAACAGGAACACACTAATAGGCGGGAGTAAATCCATAGTAATCCATAGTAAACTAAGGAGTGAGGCTGCCAATATGGCTGCCCGTGAAGTTTTCACGTCACAATCCCGAGCCCTATAGCCACTAGCATGCTTCAATACTGTATCAGTGCTCATCATTGGAGATATTGAGATATATTGGTAATACCATATAATAATAACCATACATAGCAAGCTGAGCGCTGGAATCCTATTAGCTAAATGGCTGGTGTCTGCAACCCCTAGCTTACTCGGGTACTTCCTTAGGGCCGGTTTCGATCCCTGGTCTCACCACCTGATGTCTTAGATTTAAACATCTAACTAAGAGCGTACGGTTGGATACTGCTGGTGCACCCAAGTCAGGGAAGGAACCTTGAGGGTCGACATCAGCCATGAAATGCTTCCCAGAGAATGATGGCGAGAAAAGTCCAATTAAATGCCCATTCTTAGAGAGAGGCGCTGTGGCGCAGCAGGCTACAGCGTCCGTACCGTTTACGGGTCCGAGTGCCCATGGGGACCCAGGTTCGAATCTGGCCTGCGGTCATATCCCAATCCCACCCCATCTCTCTCTCCAACTTGTTTCCTGTCTACCTCTTCACTGTCCTATACTAATTAAGGCAAAAAGGCCAAAAAAATATACTTTAAAAAATAAAAAATGCCCATTCTTAGACTAGCAATGAATTCCAATGGCATCTTCTTGTTTACCCACCGATGTGTCCCACATACCGGTAAATCATTACATAAGAGCTCCCTGGTGTAAGCCTGTGGAATCACCATCATCCCCTTCTTCATCATAATCATCATCTGTGTGTGTGTGTGTGTGTGTGTGTACACATCGGCCTCAGCCCCATTCTATCCGATATACTTTCCTCTAAGGTGACATTTAAAAAAAAAAAAACCTGCAGACCCCAATCACAGTATCCCAAACACCCCCTAGCTCTCTCCCTGTCCCCACCACAATCCTGCCGCTCCTGTCCAGACTATCACTATAAATAAGTAAGGTGCTGTTTCCAAGGTAACATCTCCCTTGGAGAATTGGCCGCCTGAAATCTTACCTTATCTTGTGGTAAGAGATAGGAGGGACCGGTTTTAGATGGATGCCAATGGCTCATGTCCTGCAGTATGGTTTTCAGGCCAGCCAACCAGACAGACAAACAGACAGAGAAAGACACACGCACAGACACACACACACACACACACACACACACGTACACACATACACACTCATGTTCACTTATGCAACACACACCTCACAAGTCACAACAATTTTTTGGTTTTCATTCAAGCAAACACACCAGACACACCCACAGAAATACAGACACATACACGCACACACACACACATCGAGACAAAGTCCTGACTCGTGTTCACGCAGACAATTCACACACAGCCAATTCACACACATCGCGGCTCTGTTTTGACAGCGAGTTACAATGGAGGACAAAAGGGCTATTGTTCCCTTTTCAAGATTCCTCTTAGGATTCTTTTGAAGTGGAGAAGAGATGAACAAATTGTGCTGTGATTGTTATCCTTTTTCTGATTAATTATATTCTTCTGTAATTGCCTGTCCAAGCGCAAGGATCCATGCTCACATTTTCTGCTGAATCTCATCTGTTTGAGATCAGTCATCATCAACCATACCTCAATTTTCTTCTTAAGCCCCAATGCAATTGTTGATGTTTGCAGAACACCACTGAGCTAAGTCGGTAAGCTATTTTACAAGCAATGCTCTGTGACAACTGAATTTGAGACTGAGTTTAGCAACCACATGTTCTGAGATGGAGGAAGGCAATACTCACAAACTTGGGTTCTCAACAATATTGTACCATATTATCATTATTCATAATCATAATAACATCACTTCAGAAAAGAAAAAAGCTGAGCATAACTCTTAAGTGACAATTAGCATTTGAAATCGCTTGTTCAAGTGCTCCACAAAAATAGATATACGACCTTACACCAGCCAAATCAAATCTACTGACTGGAAGCCAGCCACAAATTCCAGATTCAAAATAGGCCTACAAATGGACTCCTCTGTACAAGCCAAGCTTTTCTGAGTAACATTTCTCATTTTCAAGGCCATAGCCCACTGCTGAACTCCCGTTCCAACTCTCCCAGTCTGTGGTCTATCTAAGTGCCACCATAATCAGGTCGGAATCACCAATTAACTGAATAATTAGCCTGCACTGAGCTGGCGCACACCAAGTCGATCCTGCCTAGCTATGGGGAAGCCTGCAGGTTAGTGATTTTAATGCAAGGCTGAATCCCAGCGGGTCACATGCTTCTTCCTTTCCGTTGCTAATGAGAACCAGCTCGTTCACGCCCCACTCCTTCAGAGCACTTGCCGAGGAAGAGTCATGCAAACAATGAAGGTCGATTTCAGAGCAAATGAATCCGTTGTGATGATGAGGGAGGCGAGGTGACATCCACTGTGCTGCTCAGCTTGTGTAAAAGAGAGATTAGGAGATTAGAGAAGAAGAGGGATAACACTGAGAAGCATGGCCATGAGTTTAGCAGTGGGGTGGACAAGTGTGCTCTGCGTTAATACTGTATAATCTGTTTTTATTCAGATTAAATGCATCTAATTGAATTTGAATGTGATACACGACTTTGCCACTTACCAGTGATGAATGTTTATGCTTCTGGTGAATGATGAACGCCGGCCGCCTCAATGGATCATGGGGGTTGTCATTGTGGTGGGCCAGTGTAGTAGTGGTAGGCCTTGTGTAGAGAAAGCACTTAATTTTGGGGATGATCTCTGAAGAGGATCACCTACATCTAACAATCAGAATTCCATAAAGCAGGACAAAAATACTTTCTGCAGAGGAGTTGAGAAGGTGTGCTCACAGAGTGCGTCTGTGTTAGGGTTCCACAATAGGTGTGATAAGCACCACTTGTAGGCCTACTTCATACAGAGATACACAAACAACAGTAGCCTATACAGTCAGCAACCGAGGGCCAACCATTACAGGTTTTGCAAACAGGCACTGGAGCTGGAAGAGCCTGCACAAGAGCCCCCTCTAATGGCCAAGCAGAGGCACAGCGTGCAGGCCTGCAGAATGACTGCATGGAAGTGTTTACTAGTCTTACAATTTAGAATCCCGTATCAGACGTTTAAAGTTTTTGAAATGTAAACGTATTTCTTTAATTTTGCCATCAGTTTTCTATAAGCTTAGTAAAGATTTTCCACAGTGACGCTGTGGCATTCTCAACAGAACACACACAGTCAAGTTCATAGTCATCAGTTAAAGACTAAATAGGGTTTTTTTTTCTCACACCCAATCTAAGCTTTTCTCCCCCTTTCTGCACCTCTGTGGGGGGTCCTTTGGGAGGAGCAGTCCGTGCCCGATAACAATTAAGACCCGTGCACATTAAAACATCCTCATGTACATCAAAGCATCTAATTACCTCCACATAATTAATCTGTTAGTGGTCATTATCTCCCAGGGTTCCCTGCAGCAGAGCAGTCTCAATCAGTCCAGTTTGGGAAAGGGGGAGGAGGAGGAGGAGGAGGCAGTAGATAGAGAGAGATCCCAAAAGGGAGGGTTTTAGATGGATGCAATTTCTCCTCTAATGATCCTCTCTTGGTTGTGTTGATTGCTCTCTGATGACTCCCACTCACCTGCTTCATAATAAGTGACCTTTTGGTACAGCTCAGAACGGACCGGTTAGATTTATAACCCTGCGATCACACCTGCGTTCTGAGCCCTGACAGAGACATCCGTCTGGATTCCTGTGGCATAATGAGGGTCGCTACATTCAGTGTCAGCTGTTAAACACACTCACACAGCTATTAACGAAGCCATAATCAATCTTTTTATCAACTCAATTATAAACACATTATCTCTCTAATTATCAAACAGTGTGATCAAATGAGTACCTGTGGAAGAATATATGCGGCATGGTCCGCATGGTATAAGCTGAGGACGAACAGCAACACAAAACCTTGTCCCTGTTAGACATGGAACATCACACAACATGATCGATTCCATCTCTCATGCTTTAAAGACTGTAGAGTAGCTGTTGATGGACAGGATGGCAACAGCAGGAAAGGGGAACCCATGCTGTGTAATTAACCCTGCCAGGTCTTCTCCTCCACCACCAAGACAGATAATAAGACATAACGATTTGAGTAAGTAGTTCCCTGTCTGAGACTATAAAATGTTTGATCTTGTATGGCAATTTCACACTATCTGAATTTTTACATGAATTACAAACATTTTGTTAGATTCTTAAAAATGAGAAATTCTGCACTGCTTTGTTTCTTCGGGTTTCTCTCCAGATTGAGAATCAATGTCGTTTTATAGCCCCATGAATTGCGCTGTTGACGGCGATGTGAGGGCTACACAAATACCTGCTCCACCCTCCACATCGGGCCAAAGTAATAACCGTGCTGCAGGGAAGAAGACACATGGCAGTTTCTGAGGATGTCGGACCAGAGAAGCGGGTGATTTTGAGGCAAGTCTGACCAGGGAGCGCAGATATGCCCTTGAGCTGGGGGCAGCGAGGGGCAGTGAGGGGGCTGCTCCCGCTCTCAGTAATAACTCTTCATCTTCCACTCAATCACATCTGGCTTTCCAGCCATGTCAGCAAGCCAAGCTCCAGATTCTATATACCTGTCCAATGGTCAGATCTCTGATTGACCTCGCCCCAGTCATCCGAGTCATGGCCCTTATTCCACTTAAAAAAAGGTCTACATCTTGCGTGTGTGTATGCATATGCATTGTGTGTCTGCGTATGTGTGTGTGTGCGGTGCGTGTGTGTGCGCGTGTGTGTGCGTGTGCGCATGTGTGTGTGTGTGTGTGTGCGTGCGTGCGTGCGTACGTGCGTGTGTGTGTGTGTGTGTGTGTAAATAAGAAACACTAAGGAGCGTTTGTTCCACAGATTTGAAGAGTATGGACTCGTGGCAGGTACATCTCTCCAGGGAGCCATCATCCCCCTGTACGGTAAAGTGCTGACTGCCTCTGCTCTGCTTTGCTTCGTTATCCCCTCACATATGCAATTGGACACAATTCTGCAGGTATGATTGGAGTGTGTTGCCTCTGGGCCAAATTCTAGCTGACGTACAGGTTGTGTTGAAGGATATAGCTAACTGACCCCAATGTGTCACATGTAAGTCAAGAGGAAACAAAGAAGAATGTGTGAGGGAATGAACGTCCCAGGGAATGAAGGCTCATGTGGGTATATACAGTATGAGTACAGTATGTATGGAGGTGTCATGTGGGTGTGTGTGTGTGTGTGTGTGTGTGTGTGTGTGTGTGTGAAAGAGAGACAGAGAGAGTAAGATTGTGTGTGTGTGTGTGTACAAAAATGCTCAAGTGAGGATGTATACTCATTAAAGTGCATACAGATGGAAGACTTTATAATGGTCTTCAGGTTAAAAACACTCCACCTGCAAAATGTCTAATCTGTTAGGATTAGTCTGGACAATTAGGGGAAAAGTCCAAAATACCAACTGTGGACAGAAAACTAGACCACACAAGGACACTCTGTAATATGTTAATAGACGGCAGCAGCCATTTTGACACGAAATAGTAGGGCAAGCACGAATGCTGCTAAATACATTAATGAAGAACCTGTTCCACTTAATTGTAGCCGAATCCGATAATTAATTAATGTCATTAGTAACACCTGGGCCTGCCATATATTTCATGTACAAATGGCTGCCATGAAAAAGGTCCATTGTGATGATGAAAAAGCACAGAATTATCATTATTTTAACAGAAATGGCAGCTATCTGAAATATAGGCCACGTTTTCATCATAAATAGCTGACCTGATTGGACTTATTTAGCAGAGGAAATAGTTAAAAACCCAGTCACAAACTACCCACAAAATATCAAGATGCAATCTGAATATCATAATAACTAATGCTGTTGTAAAACTTAACCACTGAAGTTTACCCCCAAAGTGTTTTTATCCACTCTCAAGTCTCAACCCGTATTCTAGAAAGATGTTAGAAAAGTGTATTGTATAAGATGTTCCAATTTCCATAATGATGTTGATGTTAACACAAGGAACAATAATATTGTATACTAATAACTAACCTTATATTAACGGCAAAAAGCTACATTTGTTTCAGATGTCCACTCCAACACACATATAGCATTGAAAGTTTGAATGTAAGAATGGTCAGTGCAGCTGACATGAAATATTAGTTTTTCTTCAACAGATATCGATTAAGCATTTCAAGGAGCTTTCATTTTTTAGCCGGCCTTGTGAAACAAAACGCTTATCTTTATGATTTCCTATGTGATTGCTGAACTAGTATCACTTAATTTGAACTTCTATCCAGCTTGCCCTCCTTGAGACTGATCACATTTTTCTCCGTCATAGCAGCATATTGCACTCAGAGCTCCAGGGGTGAATACATTTGTGGTAGGCCAAATCACTGTAAATCTCAGCACTTCTGCACTGTACCACCACACAGTATCTCTTCATCTACCCACAGCAGCTCGTCGGTCTGCCCTGCAGGGACACTCCTATTTAATATAACACATTTGAATATGACATACTGTTGTTATGGCCCGAGGCCTTCTCATAAAGTTTTGGACGTGAGGCTCATTGCCTCCTGTAGCTCCAGACTCAGACTCATATCCTGTTTGGAGGACCTACAGGTCCAGCCAGGGCTGGTGCTGCTGCCACCATCCCACGACCCCCCCCCACCACACACACACACACACAGACACACATATACACACACACACACACACACACACACACACACATACACACTTCAACACACACACACACACACACATATACACACTTCAACGCAGACACACACACACACACACTTCTAGTAATCTAGTAATAACAATCCCAGCCTCATGCCCTGTTGCTGGCTAAGCCTGATCCTGCGGCCTGCCCATGACTCAAATCCCCAGCTGAGCCATCAAACCCACCACCTATAGTACCTGCAATATGGCCAGCCGCACCACACAGTGTCCATGAACCCATATCTCTCTGTTGGTTAATCATCAATGAGATGCGTAGAACATTCCAGACTACTGTCTCTAGTCTCGAGCATGTCCACCATCGCACAGGGAGGAGTAGAATCCTTCCCAATCAGCAGCAGCAGTAGGAACAAGCTCATCGTATCCCCTAGAGGGACAGACAGGTCGCGGTTCAGAGGGAATAATGAATTGTATGCTTCTTCAGTGTGAGCTTAGGAAGCACCGTCTATAACATAAAACTTTGTAGGGAAGAGGGAGGTTATCCAATTTGTTTCATCTTCTATTAAAGAAACAAATGTCCTAGGGAAAGGTCCCAATCCAATACACTAGCTGTCTGCTCTAGATCTGTGAATAGCGCTCGGTAGTCCTGGCTCAGTAAATGGGAAACAAAGAAAGTGCCATACGCTCCTCCAGCCCATCAACAACACCTTGCCTCAGAAGCACGGATGGGAGGGGATAATATGATTGGCTGTTGGGCTCACATTAGTGATTCCTCCACCAGCGGACAATACTTCCTCTCTGCTTCCCTCTGGCAGGCGCTACCAAAGCATCACCACCCACACCACACGGTTCAGAGACAGTTTCTTTCCGCAAGCTGTCAGAATACTGAATGGACATGTCACATACCAATAAGGCTTATTTATGCTTTAAGTATAGTGGTTGTGTGTGTGAAATGACTGTATAATGTGTACTTATATGGATAGTGTGGCTATGTGTGGTACTTCACAATCCTATTTCAACTCCCCTCATTTAAGCCTCCTCCCCTCCCCTCACTATACCTACTGTTTATTTACCCCTCCTTAATGCAACTGTGGCACAAGAATTATTATACTGCACAGTATATGTGACAATAAGTAACTTGAACTCATCATACAGCTACATGGAGACAATAGAAACTCTAGGATGGCCCAGTTATGCTAATGGCACATTCTGAGAAGTCAGCACAGTAATTTTATACATCAGTTTCAGTGTAACCTTCCCTCAGAAATAACACACTGTACTTCTACAGATTAGTGTACATTGTGCTGCCAGATTCCTGATAGTGATGCAACAGTGTTCAGTACTTTGACCAGACTATCTAGAATAGATATACGTTGGAGCTTCTGCTACCTCAGCCATAACACACACACAAAATCTGACAATATTATTTTGTTTCATCTCTCCATTTGACCCAAAGCCATGGTCACTCACTGCTTTATTTAAAAACAATTTGTGCCTTGTAGGCAGCATTTAAGATTTGAACATGCATTAACAAAGTAATCCCCAAACACAAGATTATTTGTAATAGATCTCTTTATTATAGTGCATTTCTCAGATGTTACAAGATGGGTTAAAAAAGCTAAAAACATGAAACCATTTTAAGAAAAAAGAAAAAAAAAACATTATGCACACCTTCTTGTGTTGTTTCAACAGAAATTCTCAAATGAAAGCTTCACAACTGAACACGGGTAGCTAAAGTATATCAGCTTGCTAAAATACAGTTTTGATACTCAAGTTCATATACAGGTCAATGACTTGCCATATATGCTGCAGCTTGTCAGCCAGGTCAATGAATGTTCTTTTGCACTACAGTAGGTGTATATATCTACATATATGATCAAAGTATAAAGGCCAAAAGACACTGAAACTTGCTGCAATTGGTGCTTTTTGCAAAATACAGAGAAAAGAAAAAAAAAATATTCACAAACATGAACGGCTGCTGTCCAGTTGCACGAATATAAAAAGGTGAAAGGTCACCGCTTCCCTTGCAAGAGGTCAGTGTTGGGGTCGTGACCTTGGGCTCAATCGGAACATGAAGAGGGGAGGGGGGGGGGGGGTCTTACAGTGTCTCTGTGACATTCGCAGGAGGCTTTGGAATAAACTGAGAGAAAGAAAGAGAAAGACAGAAAGAAAGAATAATCTCTGTGTCAGTTAAATGAGTGTGGATCTGAAGCCCTGGAGAGAGGGGCCAAGGCGCACTGCTGGTGTCTAACTATGACGATGGCTTTGGGGATTGGAGCCACCTGATTTGAAGGATGGAGGGGGGAAAAAAAAAAAGAGAGAAAGAAATATGGTGAGATGCAACACTGAGCTGGAGCTGACCTGCCCATCACCCTGGAGCTGGCTTGTGTGTGTGTGTGTGTGTATGTAGGTGTGTGTGTGTGTATGTACTGTATGCGTGTGCGAGGTGGAGGTGCACTGGGAGAGCAAAGACACGAAACGCCAGCTGCCCTCCTCGGGAGGATCCCCTCCACCAGGCAGGACCTCCCCTTACAGCGGAGCACAAGGCCACCACACTGCTCACCTGGGAGGGGGGTACAGCAAAGAAGCGAGCCTGGGGGGGCACACAACCAACACCTCACTTTGAATCAGGCGGAACTCCCAAATGTCACACACTTCTGGACCAGTGAGGACTAGGCTCAGATGTGTGTGGATACAGCACGAGTCCCCCCCCCCCCCCTTTCCCCCTTCTCTCAACGGAATGACGCAGAGCAAGGATTGGAGCAGCCCTGTCCACACACACACCCCCATCATCAGCGCATGCACTACACAGTCCCATGCAGCACACACACACACAGATGGGTTGTGTGTACGTCCCCTCCATACTGGCCTTACAACACGGAGACCCTATGAGACACACAGGACCGAATACTCCATCTGCAGCACTTGATCAGTGAGGCAGTGTGGTGACCGGTTATGCACACAAACATGTACACCCACACACAAACCTTCAGAATCAGACAAGGGGAGCAGATTGGGGCAGGGGGGCAGGGGGCGGGGGGGGGGGGGGGGGGTTAAGAATGACATGAGTTGGTCAGGTAGTGTTCCATAGTCGTAGAGGAACCAATGCAAGGAGAGCAGGGGGGCAAATGAGCTGACCGTTTGCCGTCCACTTTCCTCTCCTGCAGGCATTTCAGTCGAAGCAAGTACCATGCAGGAAACGAGCATATGAAGCAGAGGGGGAGGGGGAGGGGGGAGGCTGGGTCTGAGACAAGCGTCAGATCAGCTGGACTGCTTTTTAAATAGGTCTTTACATAGCGGTCTGAAGGCAGATGGAGTTTTCTGCATTCAGCCTGCTGCTCTGCCATACGAGTGGAGGCAGAGGGCTGAACAAACCAGGGGGGTTCAGGAGAGACGGGGGGGTTCGTGTTAGGATGAAAGGCACAGCAGGGCCGCTCCCACTCTCAGCTCAGTGATACACAGACACACACACACACACAAACTCACACACACACACGCAGGGTGTGTGTATGCAGACAGGCAGCACCGGTCAGAACCTCTGCAGTCAGAGTGAGCGAACCGAAGATGAGGATGGGCAACTATGATGAAGATCTGAAGGGAACTAAGATGAGCTCCGGCCGATGCTGCCACTCTCATTGTTTGCACAGAGACACACGCAATTATACACGCTCGCACGCACACTCTCGCTCAAATACACTTACACACACACACACACCGACAGACACATCCGCGCGCACTCACACACAGCGCACACAACAGACGCCGCTGGAGGAATGGATCATTTGGCGTTCTTCAGCTGGTTGGAGAGCCAGTCCAGGCCCTCGTAGAGGCCGTCTCCGCTGGTGGCGCAGGTGGCCTGGATGTACCAGTTGCGGTGGCGCAGGGAGTGCAGGCCCAGCTTGTCGGTGATCTCCGCCGCGTTCATAGCGTTGGGCAGATCCTGAGGGAGGGGAGAGCAGAGAATGTGTTAGAGGGCTCAATATGACACTGCCCTGACATTGACAAATAAGTAGTCTTGATGACGCACACAGGCAACAATACATGCAAAACAATACACAAACAAGCAACCGCCGCGCTGATAAGAATGTGTCCAGAGGTGTAAGATACATAAAATAAAATTAGTCTTACATACAATGTCCAAATACACTGAATCCTAACCCATGTATCGTGATTTGCATTGCATCATCAGATTCTTGTCAGTACACAGTCCCACTAGTGCCCCTGAGTTGGAGGTCATGGGGGAGCATTTACATAGGAACATGACACATATCCACACACATCTTACATGCTCCCAATTTAACACCACTCCGGTCTTCATCAGTTGTACCTGGGAGCATGCAAGATAGTGTGTGGGAATCTTTTCTTTTTCCTTCGTATTGGCTAGTATCTGGCACCTGCTGAATTTCTAAGTGGGGGGATATAGACAGTGAACGATAGCGTCCACAATTGGGCCTGAAGCCCGGTCTGGGCTACTCAGGAATTTGGTGCTTTTGAAGAAGAATCTTGGCTTGGAGAGTAGATGTGTTGAGATAGGCGTTATTACGCATGTACCTGTTTGTTAGCGAAGACAAGCAGCACTGCGTCTCTGAGCTCGTCCTCCGCCAGCATGCGCGTTAGCTCCTCCCGCGCCTCGTTCACTCGCTCCCTATCGTTGCTGTCCACCACAAAGATAAGTCCTGGGACGGGGAGAGAGAGAGGGAGAGAGGGAGAGAGAGAGAGAGAGGGAGGGGGAAGGAGAGAGAGAGACTACATTTATACCCAAGTTTGTAAAGGAAGGATGGGATAGAGTTGTAGAATTGAGAGCAAAAGGGAAGAGAGCGGCCCGCTCTAGAGGACGTCCTTACCCTGTGTGTTCTGGAAGTAGTGTCTCCAGAGGGGCCGGATCTTATCCTGACCGCCCACGTCCCACACCGTAAAACTGATGTTCTTGTATTCCACCGTTTCTACATTAAAGCCTGCAGATGGAAGTGACCAGTCATACAGTCAGACCCAAAGAGGAAACACTCAACAAGCAGCAGTTACATCTAGCTCAACCTCACAGGAAGTTATGTCTAGGACACTTAAAACAGACATTTTAATCTGTCAAGGATAAGAATAGAAGGGAACTACATTACCAATGGTGGGGATGGTGGTGACGATTTCTCCCAGCTTGAGCTTGTACAGGATGGTGGTCTTTCCTGCAGCATCCAGACCCACCATGAGGATTCTCATCTCCTTCTTCCCAAAGAGGTTCTTGAACAGGCCTGCGAAAACGTTCCCCATTTTGGCTGATCTGTCGGGAAGACACACAGGAACTCAGGACCCAGCTGACTCAGAACACAGCACAGAACCCTAGTGACTCCAACATGCATCAAGTATGCCCTTGCAATACGCCCTATCAAAGTGGAGCCGCATATAGACCAGGGCTGAACTAGAAAAGCACTCAGAGAGCGCAGACCTCCGCCTGTATTGTTCTTTCTAGGTTGTCATACATTTGAACCTAAACTATTCAGATCGCCACCACGTGGCCATACTACGCCATTACACCAGTAAACGAAACACATAAACGGCTCCGGAATCCCGACGGTGTTACGGATCACTCCCAAAATGTAATAATTTCATTCTTGGTTCATTTCTGACCTTCCCTGAAAAGTTCATCGAAATCCATCCATCACTTTTTGAATTATCCTGCTAACAAACAGACAGACAGACAAACAAACAAACAAACAAACACACAGACAGACGCCGGCGGGTCCCCGATGAAAACATAACCTCCTTGGCGGAGGTAACTAGATAAGATCATGAGCGAATATACTACGGTATGTATATATACGAGTAAATGTAACCATGTTGGGGGATTTCTTTCCCTTTCCTTCACATCTCATCATCGTTACACTTGTCATACTCCACGGACTGCTGAGCGCCATTGGCGGAGCCCTGTTGTCCATTTCTACTTCTCAGTGACTCCATTTTAGATTTGGTTCCCATCGGCACGCTTCAGAGGAACTTCTCCGCAAAGACCGTTTTCCTCTACTTGCATTTACTGTTGTTCTGCTGGTTACCCTGACCAGTGCTAGGCCAGTAACACAATCTGCTTCTCCATAACCCCTTCTTCAAAACGTGCTACGGGTTCACTTCACAATTCACTGCATGGGGAAGGCAGTAACTTCTTCATCGACATTGAGATGGCAATGGACTAATCTATTAGAATCAACTGGTTGGGTTTGACCCTAAGGAAAGACTAAGGCTTCACAAAGTGTGTATGACCAGTTTAACCAGATTCATTGTTTGTATAACCCTTTGTCATCACCTATCTAATGGCAGCGGAAAACGTTAGCGGCGTCACTTCTATCAGCTTTACACACAATTTACTAGAACACAAAACATGTGGATGCCACCTTATTGGCTAGCATGTCCAAATAAGACCTATTGGGAAAGTGGGAAGAGCATGACTGACTGAGGGCAGACCACTGTGGCCACCCCCTCACACTCACACGCCCTGAGGCAAGCATAGCTACTGGTGATACAGGTCAGGCGGTAAGCGGTTCCCTGAGGGTGATGGAGAGAGGAGAGGGGGAGTAGAGTAGAGATAAGGGAGTGGGTGGGGGGGAGGGGGGGAGGGGGGGGGGGGGGGTAAGATCGACAGGCAGACAAAGAGGTCAGTGATGTGGGAAGTGTGCACGGCTGCCAGGAGCTGAGCGGCAAGCCAGGCAGGTAACACTACACCTGAGCTGGCGGTTACAGGAGCCAGTAGCCCACTGAATTAAACAAGGGGACGTATCGGAGGGAAGACAAGTCGTGACATACAGGAGGCTGAATCAGGAGAGAAAACCAGGCCATCACAGCGAGATGGTTAACCAGGCAGGCAGAGTGGGAGCGAGAAAAGCTGAGGTCGGGGGGGTGAGGAGGGTTGGTGTTTAGAGACAGGAAGTTATTCCACGGAAAAGAAAAGAGTTGCTCTGTACACAGTGGGGAGGGGCCGGCTGTTCCTTCAGACGGCAGTTAGAGCAGGCGAGCGCAGTCAGGAACTGGCCTGTGAGCCGGCCCTTCAGCTCAGGTTTACCCAACAGCTTCTCATAAGGAGGGCGAGGGCCGAAACACACACTTGCTTCATGTCTGCAGAACACTACCGCAGGCAGGGGATGAACAATAATGCCTCTAAGCCACACCACAGATAACAGTTCAGAAGAAAAACACTGCAATGGCATAGGGAGCTAGGAGCCTCCTACAGCTCTTGCCAAGCATTAGCTACAGATAAATAAGACTGTGTGGGATTACGCCACTCATAACACACAAACATCACCTGTTCCAAAGGCAAAAATAAATCGGAGAGGTGTTGCGACACTCTCCAGAAACCAGAGCGCTGAAGTTTCCAGGATGATATCTGTCGGAGGCACCAGCTGACCCAACAAACATCTGTTCTGCGTTGAGAGCGTGCACGTGTGCAGTGTGCTGAAAGTATGGGGAAGTGAGTGCCGCCTCAAATCAGACACACTCCCCACGCAGCCTGTGGGCTGTTCAGACACCAGTCCTACAGCTGTGGCGTGTGTACATAAGGGAGGAACTGGCGTCATCACATGGAAGTTGGGAGCTTGATTACAGAGCTCACTAGAGAGACAACTCCCCTATGGTTTCAGGAATGACAATGTCGGCATTGTATGTGTGTGTAGGCTAAGTGTGTGCACAGCACATATACTGGAGGCTTGGTATCCTTTTATTGATACCAAACGACCACTGAAATGTCAACACTATAATTCTAAAATACTACAACTATTTTATGCTAACTTGGCTAGCAATTGGGTGTATCCACAGCATCAACTCTACTTAAATTCAATCCTCCTCTCCACTGAGTCTTAACCTATAGCCCACATCTAGACGTTCCTCTCCATTCATGCTAGACCACTACTGCCATGTTTCATGCCCACACTGCTCACCCTACACACACACACACCAGCCATGTGAATTATTCAACAGCACCCAAACAGATTAATAATTCACAGTTGGAAGTCCGGCAGTCCTAGCTCCTTATGATGCTCCTTCAACACCTTGGTTTTGGACACGCACGTCATCCCCACAACCCTTCCTGGCCATCAGCTCCATCTGACTAAAACTGGAGGGACAGACACCCACCGTAAGCGTTTCAATGTGCGCCCCACGTCATCGGCTGACCATGGGCTATTGTTCCACCACCTTCTGTTCCCCACCCTCGCTTTTCAAAGGCCTTTTTACGCTGTGGAGAGTTGTATTACTAATTGCTTTTGTAAGCCTACATATTCAGGGCCTTGTCTGCGCATCACAAACATGAACTAATGAGTGACAGCGCTCATCAGGGAGTCCACAACCCGTCTCTGCTTGATTCATGCAGGCATCAGGCCACAACGCTGAAACTGTGGACAGGACCACTGGACATCTAGTCTGTAGACCCTGTTAGTGACTTTCACATTATCCTGTTCCTGGATAATCAGATGCTGTTTTACATCCCGCACAATGTGGAAAGGGGTGAGGACAATCAGTCAAATCTCCCCAGCCAGGGTTTAGCAAGTACATGCTGAGCATCTGTCCCTAAACCGCTCCATAGATTTAAAAATGGATAAGTCTAAAGTGATCCATACAGTCTTAAACTTGGAAGGGGGATTTCTTTGATTTAAAAGTGTTTACTGAAGCCTTAATAGCTGAAGTAAAGTCTCATAACTACACTTGCCCGATGGAAATCGAGGACAAGTAGCCAGCTATCGGCCTGCAGCAGTGCAGTGTTTTCAAATAGGCTGCTCCTGCTCATATTTCCGTTTAAGCGGCTGACACGACTGGGCTCTACTGACCTCGATCCGACGCAGTCGTTAACAATGGCAGCCATGGCTTAAACATGTGCAATGACAGTTAGTGGAGATACATCAAGCATTCATGAGACACTATTATATGCACCTGTATTTAGAGACGACAAACTTTACACAAAACTGACAACGGCGAGTGGTAAACTTCAGGTCCTGGTGTTTAAAGATGATTCAGCATAGAAACAGCAGTATTAACTAATAAACCTCCTGGAGTTCTTTTAGACGAACTTGATACAGCAATGGGTTGCAACCAAAGCTCAAATTTATATTGCCGGCTTACTTCCATGTAGCATTAATCGCCCAACAAGTTACCTTGCTCATCTCGGATAGGCTGCAAAGAAAATTCTCTGGCGGTTATCGTTAGCCGACAACTAGTTATCCTTTAACGAGCCATTTGACAAAACAAATATCGTTCACTATGGATTCAACTTTGGGTTGGCTTTTTCCGAGGTTAGTTTAGCTCGTTAACATTGTACCATATAGTAACGTCATGAAAATTGACGCAACGTTAATTTAAATACATACCATCCTGCTATAAATCGAATGCTACCACAGACCACCAGGGAATTGTTTATTTAACCGTATCATGATCGACCTTATTGTTCAACAAGCTATCGAGAAATAATCATAATGGCAATAATTGGTGTTAGGGGAATCGGTCTACTTTCAACATAGTAACAAGTGGGTAACGTTAACAAGCATAAACTCTATCGTTACCGATTGCATACTCGACATTGTTAGCTGTCTAGCTAACGTTACATTCCACCTGGCAAATTTTACCAGTCCGACTTCCTCAGTTCCGCAAGGAATGGCTCATCACTATGGTTAGCTAGTTAGCTAACAGTTAACAACACTGCAGTAGCCGAAACACACAGTTGATAAATGAATTAACGATCACATTCAAACAAAACTACAGTCAATGCCTTAGGGCGTACACAGGGCATTTTACCCGATATCGACGTTAATACAATCCTATCTAAACCAGCTAGCGTTAGCTTGAATAAAATGTTAACTAAGGTTAGTAAGCTAACGTTAGCTAGCCAGGCATAACGTTTATGTTGACTTCCGTCAGTAGCCTAACGAAAATGAAGCACCGTACAAAGATTGCTTATTAAAAAATGTCGACTAATTGAGGTTGCTGGTGCTGTGCAGAGGATTGTTTAAGAAAATACATTTAAATGTTACCTTCTAGACGCGGTTTCTGGATAATTCTCTTAACTCCCCTTCTCCGCTAACGACAAAATGGCGACTTTCACAGGTCTAAAGACAGCCGCGTCATGGGCCTTGCCCATCTTTAAATCTGATCCAATGGTGTTGTCCACATTGGAAAAATGCACACGCCCACCACGAATTCTAGCCTATCGTGTAAGCTGCAGTGGCTTGCGCAGGTGACAAGACAAGCAGATAAGAGTCCCTGCTAAATAATACGAGGGTCAGCCCGGCCCGGTACCCGCCCCAACTCTTTAGTGTTTCCGGCCCGAGGCGGATACTGAAATTTAACCAACAAGTCATTCTTGCTGTGCTGGCAATGTGTCCATGGGTATTATCACTATTACAGGTGTTGACTCACTTGTTTCAAATCAAACCGGTTTGTTGAGAAGGAACCATGAGCAACATCATTAACAATTTATGGACTATACATTTCAGTAGGGTAACCCTGTTTTCATTGGATATGGATAATGCCATATTCTGTAGGCCTATGAGTTATTGGCTAAATTCACATAGTAACCTGAAAGGCATGGCTTTTTTTTTTTGGTTAAGGGTTTTATTGGGTATGGCCTTTACGTAGGCCTGCCTGTGTATGAGCCATTTTGTGCGCTGATTGTGTGATCAGTTTTTAGGATTCATACAAATGGATAAACTTGTAAGCTAGTTCATAAAATTAGGCTGTGATGTGTTGATGTGCTAGCAACACCATAGCCCGTGTGCTTTGTTTTGGGTAGGGGGAGATGTTCACAATTTTCACATTAAAGGTGCAGTCAGCACCTTTGTTTGCTAGTCATTTGTTTGTCTTTATGTTACATTTATTAGCAGACTCTTTTGTCCAAAACAACTATATGAGCCAAGGACCAAACAAAACACAGAGAAGTAGCTTATAGCTCACCCCTTCCTTGAAGGCCCTCTAAAGAGTTTATTTTTTATTTATTTTTTTACATTTTAGTCATTTTGATCAAGTCATTTAGATGTCACATAAACTCTGGAAAGGGCAAACAGCACTCTGAGAAGGTCTTATTGCTTGTAAAACAGCCATATGCAGTTGCTGTTCAGGTAGGAACACTCGTTTCCATCGGGGGTAAGTTTAGAAAATGAGAAAATTACAAGCTACACTATCTCACCTGGCCATCTCAGCAGGATTTACCAGATTTCTGAGGTGACGTGATCATTCTGCATCATTTAGTGACAGTTGTGATCACTGTTGTTGTAGTGCGAGGGTCGAGGACTTTTTGGGACCAAGAAAAGTACCTACCCCAGGGTCTTTTGAAAAAAAAAACCCTTAGGGGCAAGTTCTGCGAAAGGGAGACACACCCAAGCTGGTAAATTGGGTAAATTTGTTGGTGGAAACGGCCCTTATGCTACAGTTATTCGGAGATCTCTTTCTACAGACTGCTGCATTCCCCCAATATTGTAACGGAGTTATGTTTATACTTTGTTGAAAGAGACGGCTATTTCGTTTGTTTACTATTGCACCTCTCAACTGTAGGGGCAGGCTACAGTAGGGGGAGGCCTGAGAGCAAATCTTCTTTAGTGTCTTTAGTGCTGCTTTAAAGGGAATGGTTCGGAGTCATTTCACCCTAGGGTCCTTTGCACCATGACCTCAACATCACTCACACGTACACACATACACACACATCAACAGCAACAGCGGTAGCAGAGTGGAAGCCATCGCTGGTTTCATTAGTGCACTAAGCCATTCGGCTGATAGCGCTAACTTGACCAGTGTTCGACCAAGGGAAAAAAGCTTCTGGGGGGTGTTTGGCTCGAGATCGTGGAACCATTCCCTTTTAAGCGTTCCCAGAGAAACTAGACGTAAAGTCTCATTGTTTATAGAGGGACGGACAGGCTACCACCACTTTGTTTGGGGAAAATGGGATCAGGTCATTCCATCAAAGTCAAGGTGTCTTAATTCATCTGTCTGTATGAGTGTCTAAAAGAGTTCTGTAACCTACTAGCCTAGCCTTGCCTACAGAGATACAGTCCACTACAACTTCCCCTGTCTTTACAGCTGTCATTTGGTATTTTGTCATATTGACTGACTGACAAACTGCAACATGATAGTCTTATGGTCTAGAGGATACAGTTTTATTATGTTATGAATGGAAAGAAACGCCAGCTCAATGTTGATAAACTGTGATTACTGCATAAAGGTGTCAGAAAGTTGAATAACATATTATGTGATAACATCGCTTCAGTCTTCATAAGCCTATTTTTCTCAATCACAAGAACCACCTAAACATACAGTAAACCTTTATTGATAGCCGTGTGGGTCTTGCAGTTTTGGTGTACACCACTAGGTGGAGATCAGTCCTTTGGTACACCTTGTGCTATTAACATTTCTCACTTGAATGTGAGGAGATGACGTCATACTATCTGAGGAACATTATGAAAACAATAATTCTCCATTTAAATAGCATTTTTGTAGATCATGACCACAACTATTATTGTACAATATGCAACTAATGAACTAATCATAATAAGTAAAAATATTTGCTGAAAGTTTAACAGCTTTTCTTTGTATTTTCTATGTGAGTGTGATTTTTTTTTTGTATTCAGAACACTTGGAGAGTTGTAGGGCAAAGTATGTGTGTGTGTGCGTGTGTGTGTGTGTGTGTGTGTGTGTGTGTGTGTGTGTGTCAGTCTACGCACGTCTATTTACAAGCTGCCATGGTTCCATCTTTTGCCGTTCCCACTGCCCCTTTTTCCGCTGAGCTGTGGCTAAAGTGAGTTGATGACCTCACCAGGCCTCTGCCATCGCCTCTGTCAGAGGAGAGAGAGCAGAGATGGGCGGAGATGTCTGTGGTGATTAGATGCACAATCGCAAGCGTGGTGACAGAGCAGAAACCAAACAAGAGCACAGAGAGGACTCTGAGGACTCCAAGTGCTGCGGATGCCAAGGGTGCTCGGAGCCACCAAACATAAACATTGTGCCAAGAATAAACAAGATCTTCCTCTTCTTTCAGACAGGAAGTGGATTAGGAGAAGACTAAGGCCATACCATTAATTCTGAAAAACTATTGATACTACAGATACTATTGGTATCTGACAGCTACTCATACAGCTCATGGGCTACAAGTAAAGGATAATGATTCTATGAGCTCAGCTACTCTTACACTTATAAGTACTCAGAGAGGCACTTATCCCAACATGACTTAGGCTACATTATAATAACAAAAAACAATAACATTGCACAAAACATTGTAAAAATATCAATTAAATCCAAACTATAGAATGGAAAACCTGTCGTATGATCATAGAAGCACAATGGAATGAATTTACATTTCAAAAGGCTTTGGAATATGATGGGGGAGATGCTCTACTCTATTGATGGTGTTGGTGGTGCCATGTTCTGGAGTCATTTCATTCATCACTTTCAACAAGGAGACATTACTGGCAGACTGGCGCTGTTCTTATCAACTGTTGTAACCAGCATGACAATCAGATGGTGACATTGTTGTTTTGTCCTCATCACACAACTCCCACCCTAACACACACACACACACACACACACACACACACACACACACACACTGACACACACACACACACACACACACACACACACACACACACACACACACACACACACACACACACACACACACACACACACACACACACTATTACTACACAAACACATGGGTTACTCACACACACACACACACACACACACACACACACACACACACACACAAACAAACACTCACATTCTACCAAACCCCACTTTCTAACTACATAAAGTCTTTCTTCACACACAGATACTGTCTGACATTCTCTAGTCTAACAGTTAAACTCAGCAGAACCCAGTCAGGATTGAAAGTAGATTGCTGATTGCACCTTTGGGACTGCTTTTGACATTGAACTATCTCATGAAAGGTAAAATGATAGTGAACAACAATTAATCAAATTACAGAAATGCAGCAAAATACATCTCAATACAAAATACATTCCTTCATGAAGTTTGTGTTTAGGGTTAGGTATTAAATCTTAGGTTTTACACCTGTCAGCTACATTGGTTGTCTGGATAATTGTGAGAAACATTTGGAGAACAGCTGATGCCAGGAATCGTGTCATCTAATCACACACACACACACACACACACACACACACACACACACACACACACACACACACACACACACACACACACACACACACACACACACACACACACACACACACACACACAAACACACACACTTAGACACATAAGTTAACTCAGATGTACAGGGATGCACCAGACTTGCATTGCACCCATATATGCAGATAACCTGAACTAAAATGTCACTACTTTAGCCCAGTACTGACCTGTGACAGTGATTCTGAGTCCCTTTACCATAAACATATTCTCTATTTTTAATACAACATTCTCCCTGAAGTTCTTGGTTCTATCAGTCTTTTCTAAAAACCTATATTTTGCTATTTCTGTATTAGAGTAAAGGGAGAATAAAGTCAGCCATGGTGTATAACAGAAAGTGCATAAAGTTATTCAATTTATCTTCAGTACAGGTGGAGAAAATGAATTTCAGATGTCAACAGGTAGGCAAAACACATCCCTCCTCTGGGCCTCCCATCCAAAGCAGGTGGGATGTGGGGAGGGGTTCCCAGAGAAAATCAACAGGGAGTCCAATGAGAGAATGACGCAGTCCCTAGTGGCCTCGCCCCCTCGGGACCGCGCCTGCTCTAGGGGTGAAACTTGTGCATGGTTCTTTAAAAAGCTTTGCTGGCCGTTTCGACTGACTCTCCAGCGGACAGACAGCGAGATGAAGAGCAGCGCCGATCCGTCATCATGTGCACCGGGCTCCGACGGACCGCCTGCCTGTTGCGCCTCACCGCAATCTGCGTCTTTCTCTCCCACACGGCCGCCTACTTCGGGTCAGCCGCTTTATTCATCATTTCTCAATTAATGGCTCTCGTGTCCTGGTCATGAAGCTATAGATAGCCAAGTATTATAACAACGTTGTGGGTTACTGCTATACTAAATACTAAATATTTTGTTTTCCATACCTTTTAAACGATTTGAAGCGGATTGTTGGTGCTTTTACGCATTTGGGTAGCTTTGCGCAATTACGCGCGCCATGAGTAATTGTTTTCATTATTTAGAATTATCTAATAGGCCTAAGTTGAAAGGTGTTGCCTACAATATCATACAGATGACTGTTGATAACGGCTGGTAACTGTTGGACTGTTGGTAAAATAACTTTTGACTTCCTACAATTGATGTGAGTTATTGTTGGGTGTTCCGCATTGCATAATAAGGATATAAATAAACCGACATGGGCCATTCAATTTGCTAATTTATCCTGATAATATCTGCTTGAGAATTACGCCTACCGTCCTAATACTGACGGATAGTAGACTAGAAACTGATCTCAAATTCGTTTGCGAGGTAGCCCAACCACATTCCCTCGCTGCAACCAGATGTCCTCTTTCGGCCGTGATGTTTGGGTTTGGCACTGTCCCAGTGCCCTTGCTTACCTGGTCATTAAAAACTACTAGGCACATGTTCGGAGTGCTGAATTCGTGTAACATTTATATGTATGCCTATATGTAGGCTAACAAACCCTCTACCATCTATTGTATAGAACTGATCTAATGACAACTCAGGTGTTGATTATTGGCTCTATCTCTATGCAATTCAAATCTCAAACATGTTTAAGTTATAGAAATAACATGATATATTTCAATATGTGCTTTTCTGTAATATTTTCATGACGTCGTGTTATGCTTTCTAACCTTGTCCTCATATCTCACGACGTTTCTTTGTACCAGAAACAAGACAGCTAGGCTATTTAAATTTTCAATCAGAGCAGCAAATATGAATTTCCAATGAAATTGATTATGTGGAAAAATAGGACACGTCGTATTGAAAATGATTTCTTTCTTATTTTCAGGCTGACAGGCCGGGAGCCCTTGGTCTTTCTACCGGGTCCCTTCTCCAGTGATCCCCCATCGGGCAAAGCGCACCTGAAACAATGCGAGCAGCTGAGCTTGACCCGCCGACAGAAGCGTTTGTGTCGCCGGGAGCCTGGGCTGGCTGAGACGTTACGAGAGTCGGTTCGCATCAGCCTCATGGAGTGTCGTTATCAGTTCCGCAATGAACGATGGAACTGTAGCATGGATGGCCGTGGCAGCCTCTTGAAAAGAAGTAAGACTCGCATTACAGTAATTGTAAACAACCTAAACAACCTAAAATAAAAATGTTGCCTCATTCACGAATGTGGAAATAATATCAAGCCGTTAATAATTAATTTGTCTGTTAACCTGAAAACCAAGTCTTACCAATTCTGAATGCTTGAATCTTCAGACGTTACTGTTTATTCAGAAATAGCCTGAGGCTTGCATGGTGATTAGTTTAGGCTAACTTAACCTAAATATTTCTTACATCTTTCATGTGCCCAATCTTGGGCTGGGAACCGTAAAGCCATGTGCAGGTCAGCATGCCGGTAATGAGGGACTTGGGAAGGCAGGAATCCCTGTGTGGTGGGGCCTCGCAGGGCCGCGGGAGATATTTTTATCTCGCGGAAGAGCGCCCAGTTCTCAGAGGAAAAGGGCGGTGTGATTGCAAGCTTTCATCTGAGAAAAATCCCTTCCTAGTCAAAATAGTAATTAATTGGATCAAAATATACCCCAGTGACGGCTCTGGGCTGAGCAAACAACGACTTTAAACCCGCGCTGTGAGGTCGGAGGGGGATTATGGTTAAGTCGTCGTGAAATAAGGCACTCAACATTTAATTGAAAAAGTAGCAGTACATGCGCTGAAAAAATAATTTAAATAATAGCAGAAACCACTTTGACCAGTAGGCCTATATTTTTCAGACTAAACCCTTTGCCACATAGCCAGTCCGGGCTAGTCTGGTCACTAGCCTAAATAGTTTTTTACGCCTAGTAGGCCTAGGCCTAGGGTATTAGTATTAGTACATGTAAATTCACGTTTATTCAATTAAGATATTAATTCAATGGTGTTTGATTCTGTATATGTGAAAATGTGTAAGAATTATGTGTTATGATAAAGGGTTGAAGTTCTAATTTATTTGTTTTTATTATTATTATTATTTTAAATTTCACAGGTTTCAAGGAAACGGCATTCCTCCTGGCCGTGTCTTCCGCGGCATTATCACACGCGCTGGCAAAAGCCTGCAGCTCGGGGCGCATGGAGCGCTGCACGTGCGACGACTCGCCCGGCCTGCAGCACCGCGAGGCCTGGCAGTGGGGCGTGTGTGGGGATAATCTCAAGTACAGCACCAAGTTCCTCAAAAAGTTCCTGGGCCAGAAGCGGGTCAGCAAGGACTTGAGGGCCCACATCGACTCCCATAACATCAATGTGGGGATTCGGGTAAGTCGTATACCCTCTTAGCTGTCTTTTTCTCTTTCTCTCTTAGACACAATGCGCGCGCGCGCACACACACACACACGCACACACACATACACATACACACTGTCCTACGCGTTAAAGTCTCCTTATAGTTTCATCGCAAGACAGTTCTCTATGGGTGTTCTGTGGGAGTTTAGTTTTGACCCCCCCCCCCCCCCCCCCTCACACACACACACACACACACACACACACACACACACACCCCAGCCCTGTGTCTCCATGAGGAGATGGGTTGTCTGGAGCCCGGAGGGGCCCAGCTTCTCCTTGGCTGAGACGGGCAAGCGAGAGCCGGATCTGTGGAGCCAGGTGCCCCCCCTCCCCGGTCTCAGCCCAGGCGTGACAGCGCTTGCAGTGGGGGCCCACTGTAAATTAGAGGTCTCCCTTTTTGAGCGATTATAAAGCCTCTGTAATATAGTAGCATTTTTTCCGCATTCTGTATGCCCTGCATGCCACCGCCACAGCCGCTGCACCACTCAGGGAAATCATAAATCCTCATAACAGCACGGTAACCAGGAGACAGCCAGCCTCGGGCCGTCCGCTCTGAGAGAGACAGACACAGAGACAGAGAGGGAGAGAGAGAGAGAGAGTGCTAAATGTGGAGAAAGAGAGAGAGAGAGAGGGAGACAGGAAGGATAAACTTTGAACTGCTTTATCTCGATCTCTCTGAGGCCCTGTAGTGCTGCTGAACACCTAGGGCCAGGAATGGTAAGAAAAACAAGTCAAAGGGGTATGATGTTTTCCCCTCCTCTCCTCTCCTCTCCCCCATCATCCTATCTTCACCCGTTTACCTGTCTGTCAAGCAGCCCTGGGGGGCTCATACCTGCGTGGGGCAGGACTGAGCAGAGGCAGTGCAACCCCCACCCTGCCTCTGGGTACCCCGCACCGCCTCTGCTCCATCATGACCTCCTGCCTGTCTGTCTGTCTGTCTGTCTTTCTGTCTGTCTGTCTGTCCCCCTGTGTTCCTGTCCTTAATCTCTCTCTCTCTCTGTCTCTCTGTCTCTCTCCCTCTCTCTCTGTCTCCGTCTGTCCTTGCCTTTATCTCTCTTAGCAAGGGTCCACCCTGGGTGAACTTTTGACCAGAGGCACCTACCCCTCCCAACTTCGCCTCGTCATCTGTGAGAAAAACGTGTGGCTATTTTCCATATCAGTGGACAGGGACAAGAGGGCAGACGTGTTAGGTGCAAATGTGGAGAGAGAGAGAGAGAGAGAGAGAGAGAGAGAGAGAGAGACAGACAGACAGACAGACAGACAGACAGACAGACAGGTAGACAGAGAAGTTTAAGAAAGAGCAAAAACTCTTGGACGAATTGGAACACAACTGGCAGATCAGCACAACAGTAAAAACGGTCACATTTACATATATAGCAAGTAGGACTGGAAAAGACATGTAGGGCATGTTTGAGAGAGAAAGGGTAAGTGAGAGACAGTAATGGCGGGTAAGGAGTAAGAGAGAGAGAGAAAGGAGAAAAAGAGAGAGAGAGAGAGAGAGACGAGAAAAAGAGAGAGATCCACAGGACTCGTCTGAACACATAGCATGTGGATCCCCAGGCGCTGTTGGGGGGTCAGAGGTGCATGAAATACGGCAGATTGGGCGTCCCTCTCCACCCCACCATCCATCACACTAACGACACACACACACACACACACACACACACACACTCTAAGAGCTGGCAGTGCATCCACCCAAAATCCCTCTGAACACGCACACACACACACACACACACACACACACACACACACACACACACACACACACACACACACACACACACAGGAAACATGTTCACAGCGTCCTGATCGGCACCTAAGATAAGGCTAGTGTTAATGAATCAGGGTGATGAAACTGACATGCCCCCCTTCCCTCTCTCTCTCTCTCTCTCTCTCTCTCTCTCTCTCTCTCTCTCCCTCTATGCATCTGCCTCTCATTTGGTCTCTTCCACCCTGTTTTTTTTCTCTTTTCCCACACTCTTCTCGCGTCTACTTTTCCATGACCTGTATTATCATGACCTCTGCTGTATGCGTCTCCTCTTCCACGCCTCTGCTCATTGTTTTACACCCTGACCCCTGACCTTTGCCCTCCTCCTCTGTGGACACAGGCGGTGAAGAGCGGCCTGAAGACCACCTGCAAGTGCCACGGCGTGTCGGGCTCGTGTGCCGTGCGTACCTGCTGGAAGCAGCTGTCGCCCTTCCACGACACGGGCCGCCTGCTCAAGTTCCGCTACGACACGGCCATGCGGATCCTCAGCGCCACCAACGTCGCCGCCCCCGGGGACGTTGGGGAGCTCGCCCACCGCAGGTACCCGTCCGTCGCCCCCTCCGGCCCGGGCGCCGCCTCCTCCTCCGGGGTCGGCGGCGGCAGCAGCAGCAGCAGCGCCGTGGTCATCGCCGCCATGACGCCCCGGGCGCGGCCCACCGAGCTGGTCTACCTGGAGGAGTCGCCGAGCTTCTGCCGGCCGTCGCGCTACTCGCCGGGCACGGCGGGCCGGCCGTGCGCCAAGGACACCAGCTGCGGCAGCCTGTGCTGCGGGCGCGGCTACAACACGGCGCTGCGCCTCACCACGCTCTCCTGCCACTGCCAGGTGCGCTGGTGCTGCCACGTCGAGTGCCAGACCTGCCTGCGCGAGGAGGAGGTGTACACCTGCAAGAAACACTGACCCCCCCGGGGGGACGACAGGGACACACACCGACCAGGGGGACGAGACGCACCGCGAGAGAGAGGGACACGAGGGGGGAGGGAGGGAGTGAGAGAGAGAACGTCTGACGGAAGGTAAGGAGGAAAGAAAGAAAGACAGAAAGAAAAAGAGAGGGAAAAGAAAGAGCAAAATAATGGAAGGAAGGAAGGAAGGAAGGAAGCCATGAAAAGGAAATGATGTAAAGAAATGGAAAAGACCATCACAGTGAAGTAAACGAGCAAGTGAGGCGCGGCGGTGAAGGAGGGGCTGGGAAAGGAAGTGACGTCATGAAGGAGAGATAGGACAGACTGGAGATAGGAGAGGAGAGGACAATAGAGCGCAGCCCCTCCGTAACGGTCTCCTGGCTGCAGCGTCAGACACAACGGCTCTCCCGCTGGCGTTCCCCGGCGTCCCGTCCACATCGGGCCTTCCCAGACCTCCACGCGCTCGGACAGAGAGAGAGCGAGACTCCTGGGTTGTTTTAGGTCATCGTGGAAACAAAAACATGACTTGCTCATTATGTGTGAGCCCTGAGGCAGGGGAGGAGGGTGTGTGGGGGGGTGGGGTGGTGGGGGGGGGAGGGGGGTCGGTTGTGGACACAGGCCACATCTGCTTCATCCAGGACTAAATGAGCGAGCCTGATTGGACAGTGTAAGCGGCCACAGTGAGCGTATGATTGAATAACATGCGCACTACACTTAGCTTTGACTGAGGAC
>NC_084996.1:17910126-18057626 GCF_963854185.1 Sardina pilchardus | reverse complement strand
ATACTCATTCATAAAAGCGGAAGACATAAATAAACACCAACTGACAACATCTAATATTAAACAGATGTTATCTGGCAAAATGTAGTGTGTCATTAAAATGGCAGACTACATTAAATATTTCATATTACAAATGACATCACAATAAAACCTGGAGGAAAATTTGAGGAGCTCTTTTAGATAATGAAGTGTATCCCATACCTCTGTACACTGTAATCACACACACACACACACACACACACACACCTCCCTGGTGGCACCTCCGCTGGGAAAGCAGTGGGGGAGGATCTCCCATGAGCATGGCAGAAACACCTGGAGCATCACAACCCCACACACTAAGCATCTCTATCTGAACAAGTCTTTCCCAGACTGATCAACACGCTGGAGAGGAGATAAGGGCAGATGGAGTTCTCAGCTCCTCGTCTGAGTCTGAGTAAATAACCCTCCCACTGGCTGAGCTACATCTGAGCAGCACAATACACACTTTCACTCTCATGTCCCCCATATCCCCTATCACAGGCCCAACAACTCATAACTTCTTCTTGGAGAACTAAACCACACAAATAGCTGCCTCACATAATGATAGTCTCTTTCAATTATTTCAATATGATTATCATAGTCTTATTATGAAGATTTAATGACTTACTAATCATTTACTTACAAAAACACTAAAATATTTTCTGTCTGCTACCGACACACATGCTTGTGATGCTGCAGACCCCTCTGGTAGCCTACAGTGCAGATCTGCTGTGGTATGTCAATGTGTGAACAGAGTGGGTCTCATGTACTTCAGGTCCAAGGACGTTTTTAATTTCACTGTGACCAGCTGCAGAAATACTGACCAAGAAACGGAAACAAGCATGGACATGGTTATGGTCATTTATTCAGTAGAGGCTTTATACAATTGGACTTTTCTTAAAAAAAAAAAAAAAAAAAAAAACAGCATGCAAAAACCTTAACACCAACAGCAATAGCCATGCTGGGACTTACAATAATAATGGCAGTCATAACAATAACATTTGCTTTCAGTGGTTTGAGGATATGTATTAGTGGTGAAAGGATTACAGTAGTCCATCACGAGACAGAAAACTGATGCTCACTGACTCTCTCACTCACACACACACACACACACACACAAACATACACACACACACAGCAAAAAACCTCTCTGCCTTACTGTGTAGAAGTAGTGGTCCACTCCTTTACGAGAGAGAGGCTGGTGGTAGGAGAGGGTTGTGTTGTTGTTCTTACTGTAATCACACATAAAATGAAGACAGAGAGAGAAGGGATGAGAAGCAGATAGAGAGAGAGACAGAGAGAGAGAGAGAGTGAGAGAGAGAGAGAATGAAAGAGAGTGAGAGAGACCTGTCTGAGTGAATGTGATCTCTCACTCCTGTTGAGAGAAAAGATGCTGTGGGGGCCCAGATGTCATGACTTCCAGGTGGTCTGGCCATGGGCTGTGTTCTGTGTGTGTGTGTGTGTGTGTGTGTGTGTGTGTGTGTGTTTGTGTGTTTGTGTGTGTGTGTGTGTGTGTGTCAGCTACTTCAGACCGACAGACAGACAAAGAGAGAGAGAGATTCCATATATCTTGAGGGCAATCATTTCCCTTTAACAGTGCACACCCCTTTTCATTAACATTGCAGGGAGAAACACACTGTTTACAAGGTTTACATCACACACCACACACATGCAGGTGAAAATTAGCCCATAAAGCTGACTCTGGCTTTTTACAGTACTTTTGTTTGTTGATCAATGAGCACTGTTCCAATTTAATAAATATAAAATAAAAAAATACTCACACATACATGCATGTTCTCTCTCTCTCTCACACACACACTGACAGACGCACACACACAGTGTGTGTGTGTGTGTGTGTGTGTGTGTGTGTGTGTGTGTGTCTCTCTGTGTGAGGGAGAGAGAGAGACACACACACACACACACACACTCATTCCCACACACTAAATATCTTGAGTTGCCCTACAAAACCATGAAAGGAACTTTTAGAAGCAGAAGACGAAGAAAAAAACCACAAAGACAATGAGGGGAACAGAAAAACAACAACACAATTATGTAGAACCCCAGTAAGAGAGGACAGTGAGTGAGTGTGTGTGTGTGTGTGTGTGTGTGTGTGTGTGTGTGTGTGTTTGTGTGTGTGTGTGTCTCCCTCGTAGCTACGCAGTGTGTCTTAATATCCAGGCCGGTGCCTTCATTACCAGGACATCTCATTCCGTCTGGAATGCGGCGTGCCACAGCGCTCCAAACACAAGTGATTTAATAACATATCATTTTCCCTTCATATGGAACACAAAGAGCAGGGCGATGCGTTTCATGAGCAAGGAGTCCCTAAACAGTCTCGTTGTTATGGTACCTCTCCGGAGCGAAGGAAGAAGATGGGAAGAGAGGAAGAGAGGAAGGGAAAGAGACTGCAACGCACGTCAAAATAGTTTCTTTCCTCAGGAGATGTACTTGGACTCCCCCTAAAGGCCTTACAGTGGTAATTACATATCAAAAGCCATGTAGCCTTACGACACGTTTTGAAGGAAGAACTGAAGGAAGTAAGACTACAGTTGAGAAAACCCCTTTGCTTTGTTTTGCTCCCTCTGTTTTGCCTGGTGATTCAGATAGTCCTGGTAACCTGTCCCTGAGCTGCAGTGATGAAGCATCCTGTGAATGGGTGATGTGCTCTGAAATCATTGCCTCAAACAAATCAAATGCTCGTGACCTACAGTATGTCACCCATTTTTACACATGTCCACACTCACACACACATGTACAGACACCATTGACACAAACACAGCCTTTGTAGTCTCCTGATCTGTCAGACCATTTGATGAAGCAAGACAAATGTGGACATCTTTGTCATATCAAAACAATAGAATGATTGTTTCTGAAATTACACCATCAATGAATACACTCTCTAATTCTTTAATTCTTTCACTCTCTGCCATACACTCAGGCACTCACTCACACACACACACACACACATACACACACACACACACACACACACACACATAGCAAGAGAGGAAATTGTACTACTGGATGAAAGCGATCATTATCTGACAAAGTAATGTTTGTTTGCAGACAACAGGAGACAGGTAGGCTGATTGGGGAAATGTTGGCAGGTACCTTAGAGTGTTGTTCCTGCGGGGCAGAAGATAAAATAGTGTTGGGGAGAAACATTGTCTCGCTGTATGTATAAATTCCCATGGTTATCAAGTGCATCAAATGAAATACAGTCTCCCTACATAGATGCGTGCGCAACAAGTACACATTAACACAAGCGTACACAGACAGCAGACTGGCAAAAAATCAACCTTTCAAGGACCACACACACTTTTATAGGACAGAATGGAATGATTCAAGAAACCTTAGAAAAGGTCTCAGGAAGCACAACCAGCATGAAGCTTGTCCTCTGTTCTCTCTTCTTCTCTTGAACAGCTCTCTTTCACCCGATCAGTCTTTCCCCACCACAGCTCTAAACCCTCCTTCCCATCCCATCTGCCCCGAGGAGCTGTTGTGACAGCTAGGGATAGGAAGACGGTGTGTGTGTGTGTGTGTGTGTGTGTGTGTGTGTGTGTGTGTGTGTGTGTGTGTGTGTGTGTGTGTGTGTGTGGTATGAGAGAGAGAGGGAGAGGGAGAGAAAGGAAGAGAGAAAGAGCGAGAGAGAGCAAGAAATGGCTTGAACTGAAATATTGCTGCAGGGTGGGAGGGCAGGGATGAGAGTATACGTGTGTAGTGGAGTCCAACACACAGACAGAGAGTGTAAATGAGAGTGTGTGTGGCAGCAAGTAAAGGTGAACAGTATACGTCTATGTGAGGAATGTAAGAGCATGGGCATGTGGGGTGGGTGGGTTTATAAAGGTCCTCCTGCTAAAGTAGGCCAGGATGGAGGCAGCCATAACGCATGAGAACATGCTGTCAGCCACACAACTGTAAACATCAGCACCAAATCAGACACTCTGAAGCCAGGTGACCACCAGTCGTTCAGTCATACGGACACACACAAAATAACCCCCACCCTCTCCTACACACACACACACACACACACGCTCACAACAAACAAACAAATAGAGACAGAGAGAGAGAAAGAGAGAGATCCCATCACACACACAGTAAACACCCACCCGCACGCCCGCCCGCCCGCCCGCCCGCCCGCACACACACACACACACACACACACACACACACACACACACACACACACACACACACACACACACACACACACACACACACACACACACACACACACATTCACATTCACACACACACACACACACACACACACACACACACACACACACACACACACAGATAGAAACACAGACACCACATATACAAACTGAGGTCATAAGCGTGTACGCCCAAATTGATCATACATTTTTCTGTGTAGCTCAAAAGGGACATTGTTCAGCGGTATGTCAAATAAAGAACAAAGAAAAACATTTCTGGGAAATGTACCCGCTCAAAGTAACATCATGATGAGGACCTCATCGGCACCCCCCCCCCCCCCCCCCCGCGCCGCCAACCCTTTTCACAGACGGGCAGGACGGACCTCGCTCACCCCACTCCCGCCCGTCTGCCATGGAAAGTTTGATAGCGTTATTGTCGGTGTCTGTGACTGCAGGCACTGGAGTCGGTGAGGTGCCTGGCAGGACATCACATTCTGATACTGAGCAGCGGCAATGGCAGCAGTGAGTGCACACACACACACACACACACACACACACACACACACACACACACACACACACAGATGAAAATTCCACAAAGCCACGGTGAGCGTGGGAGTTGACAAAACCTCGCCTGGAGACGTCTTCTCATTAAGTCTTTCCTGTCACTGACGCCTCTCCATCAGAGGATGAGTCGACACACCTGACCCTAGGCCACAGGCTGCCTCAGACTGCAGGGGATGATGATGAGGAGGGTATTTGTTGTTACAGAGCCCAATTGTTGGTGATTCAGCTGAAGGGGAGCTATGCGGTGGAGACACCGTTTAGGCCACCTGTCAAATAAGAGATCAAATTTGCGGAGTTTTTCCTTTCTTGTGTGTGTGTGTGTGTGTGTGTGTGTGTGTGTGTGTGTGTGTGTCTCTCTCTCTCTCTCTCTCTCTCTCTCTCTCTCTCTCTCTCTCTCTCTCTCTCTCTGTGTGTGTGTGTGTGTGTGTGTGTGTGTGTGACAGGGGCGGAAACGGCAGATGAAGCCAATGGAAACACACTTAAAAGACGTCGCTCACATCCGTCACACTAATTTCTCACCACATCTCAACAACACAAATGCTATCAGATTAGTGCTTAAGCCACCGCGGTGTGCATTTCTCCCCTGTGGGAACATTAGGGAAATTTTGAAGGGGGAGAAAACACCTTTCATGGGACTGGCCCTGCACCGCACCAGGTTCATACAACAGGTCTACACACTTAAAAGCATTAGGGTAGAAGCATTGCCTTCTCATTTCTCCAATTGAAAAAAATGCTTAAAGAGTTAAATTACAAGAAATTGTAGCCTGGCAAGCCAAATGTCTAGATTTCTAGGTTAAAGAAATTGCTCTCTTAGATGCAATTTCAAGAAAAAAAACACACACTAGGCCTATAAAGTTTTCTGCGATCACACGGGACAACTATCTATGGTTCTTGTGGTATTAGGTGGTGAAGTCAGGTAGTAAAGTCTGTTTATTTATTTACCAGTATAGTATGGTTTGCATGTTTCTTACTTGTAAAATATGTGCGTGCAGCCACTGGCAATATCTACTGACAGGATCACTGACAGGAAAGCAACAGTGCATATCTCTGGCTTTGACAGAACCTAAACAAATTTCAGCCTGGAGCAAGCAAGATGGGTGGCAGATGACTGCCTCACTAAAAAGGGGATTTAGAAAAGACATCCAACAAAGATTTATCTGTTAGGTGAGCTCTGGTCATACATTTTATAATACAAGACCATTAAAATAGCCTAATTCAACTCTATACATTTTACAGAAGGCCTAAAAAACTGCAAGACCCTAACTTAGATTTCTAACAATAAATTTCAACAACCATTAAAAAAAAACAGTCTTTACAAGACTTTTAATTTGCCTATAATACCAGCCTATAATACCAGTAAATTAAAATTATAGTGAAAATGTAGCATATCGTTCTGACAGAGGCTTTATGTATCAAATGACAAGCAGGGGGAGCTGTGCAAGATTGCAAGAAAGCCGATTGTGTCATTTTAATTATCAAGTAAGTAAGAGCCTGCTTCAGTGATGTGGGCCAGGTAAAAACCGACCTGTGTTTTTTCTGCTTTCTGTTAGATGAAAGCAGAGCCCTTTAACTAAAAAATAAATCTGATTAAATCAGATTAGCCTTAGTGTAATTCCAAGGATTTAAAAACGAACTTCCGTTTCTCTAACAAATTATTTCAATGCATTCGCTTTAATGTGCTGTTGTTGGTTGAACCTGTATCCTTTCAGTCAACAGGCTCTGTTGAAGTAACTAATTATGTACAGGCAGTCGGAAACCGCCTTCATTCCATGAGGTGGGTCCTGCCGTGTGGTGACGTGTACAGCGAACGGAAGTGAAACTGTACCATTGACGTAGCTACAAATATTTCTTTTTGTGGCTACAATTTTCATAACTTCAGCACAGCTGTGTGAAGCAACAGAAACAATGGAGTCTCTTTATCATCAGACAAACAAGTGAGTTACGAGTTAGACGATTCTGTTAGTTGGTCATAAAGCCACAATACTTTTAACATGCTCTGACTCTGCTGTACATTTAATGTGCACTAATGTTAGCAAGCGAAGCTAACAGATACTTTACGCTGTTTTCTGTTGCAACCTTGGGAGTTTGGATAATAATATTGTTAAGTAAAACATTTATTTTTGTGTCATTCACGAACTGGTTTCACTGTCAACGGGGTTAACTTACCGTTAACGTTAGAGAGTAGACGTGGCAACTCAGTGGTGTGTGGAAATAGCCGTCATGACATTTGGCTCTTTAAAAACGTTATCTATTCATGGGTTCAAGCACCTTGATTATCAATGCAGACTGCATGGTGCTTGATTAATACACCTGTGCAAAGGGACCTGGTGAAACCCATGAATTGCAGGGGTTCTCAATGTTTTTGGTTCCAAGGAGTCCTTTTGGGGGGACAGCATTTTCCGAGGAACCCCTTACAACCGTCATAGTTAACCATTTGTGTCCACTATCCCATGTTTTTTTTGGCAGATATGTAATTTGGTCTTTTGTCAGTTTTGGATTTTGCATCACTTGACAACAACATGGACATACTGAAACATTTCTACACATTCATCAGCCAGCTGGCTAACAAATAAGCCAAGCTAAACAGTAGTAGGAATGGTTCTTCATGACCTGGGTGAAGTTAATGTGGGTAGGACCAAATAGACACAATTTGCTTGTTCTATGGGTGAAAAGGGCATCACCTTTTTAAAATGTTAACTTAATTATTACAAGCAAATTATTTTGCGAACCCCTTGGCTATGGGTCACGGACCCCAAGCGGTCCCCGGACCCCACTTTGAGAACCACTGATTTATTGTATTAATCGTAGACGCAGTGTAAATGCAGTAGTGTTGTTTTATCAGCAGTGATTGAATTCATATAATCCACACAGAACCAGACCATGACCAAGTATTGTGGCAAAACAATGACATGATGCTGTCAGAGGACTTGAATGTTATTAATGAATTGATTATTCTGTGACCAGGCAAATCCATGAAGTCCAGTCCCAGATGGGGAGACTGGAGATGACGGATCGGCAGGCAGTCCACTGTAAGTCGTCCATGGTGCTGAGGGCTCCGGATTAACAGTCCCCCTAATCAGTGTCTATAATCTCCCTGAAATCCAGACCTGCTGTTATGGTCAGGCAGATACCCCCCTTGGACTTTGTCGCCGAAGAGCGTGGCATTGACATCGTCACCTACTGTACAGTGATCAAAGCATTAGTCATTAGATGACTATCTAGTGAAACTGGTTACATTGGCACTGAGTGTCTGTGAAGGTTTCACATTCGAAGGTGTACTGCACACCCATTCCTTGGGAAATGTACTATCATTCCCAGCAAAGCACACCAAAACTGCCACACAAATGGCCCCTGTGTCTAGTCTTTGCCACAAACACAGATGTATGCAGTCAGCTGTGTTTATAGTTTGAATGGACACCATGAGAAGGACTTCAGAACCATGTGAAAGTTATATTAAGTCTTTTTATGTCACACCTTTGTAAAGCAACAGAGGTTGATCTATTTGTGAGGCAAAACAGTCAAATTGATGAAGGGGAAAGGGGATTCCTAATAGGAAATTACTTAAAGCAGTGGTTAAAAGGAGATGAAATGCGACAAGTGTATTGGTGATGTAAAATGGTAGTACATTCTATTATCTATATCGGTGACAAAAATGAACTTTTGTTTGAATTTCATTGAAGCAAATGTTTTCATGTCCCATGTATTCTAGGAGAAGCACTTTAAGGGTGTATTGTTGACCGGTTTCATGAGAGGGAACTGTTTACACATAAGTACATGTTATCTTGATTGTAATATCACAGGATAATATGTGACAAATACATTACCCGCTTATGGAGACAATTAATCTTCAAATTATTCTGGATTATTTGGCCAATTTTTGCAAACGTCTAAATGTTTGGTTTGTTGCACTTTATAAGTAAAAATCTCCCAAGTAGAAGACTATTTATGTCATCATTAATTAAATAAGTCCCACAGCATTTTTTTCACAGTTTGTAGAACGTTTGCACGGCGTTGTGTTGTGTATGATGTGTGTGTGTTTCCCCACGGGCAGTGCTGGAGAATGAGCTGCAGGCCCGCATCGATCAGATCTTCACCCACCTGGAGCGCCTGGAGATCCTGGCCGGCAAAGAACCTCCCAACCGCAGACAGAACGCCAAACTGTGAGTCCTGACAGTGACACCACTACTGGTGCATCAACGTCCTCTTCCAAAACCAGAACATTTCCTTTGGGTTTGCCCGACTCCTGTGACGTACATCAGTGTGTCACCACCACCACTGCGTAGGGTGGCGGGTTGGACTGGAGGGGTCAAGGCTGATTGAAAGGGAGGGGTTGAGAGATGAGATGGCGAACAGGTGAAGGGTTTTCCCTGGGGCCTGTGTGTGTGTGTGTGTGTGTGTGTGTGTGTATGCGCGTGCACACACAAGAGCAAGAGAGAAAACATTCCCTGAGAGGATGTGTCATTGCTAGCATTCCTGCTCCTGTGGCTGCAGAGCTGCATAAACACCCCGCAGGCTACTGCACCTGAGAGACCAGACACACACACACACACACACACACACACTTTCAGACCCACATACATGTGTTCATGCTTCTCCTCACATGCCTAGATGTACACATACATAGGGGCCAGGTGTTCTCAAATATACACTAACCAGAGAGGAGGACCACTAAAGAGGACAATCATCTCTCCCTCTCTCTCTCCTTCCCTCTCTCTCTCTCCCTCCCTCTCTCTCTCTCTCCCTCCCTCTCTCTGCAGTCGTGTTGACCAGCTGAAGTATGATGTCCAGCACATGCAGACGGCCCTGCGGAACTTCCAGCACAGACGCTACGCCCGCGAGGCCCAGGACCGGGAGAGAGAGGAGCTGATGAGCAGAACCTTCACCACCAACGTCAGTCCTCCAGTCCCCACACACACTCCAAAAACACATGCTGTCAGTCCCCCAGTCACCACACACACTCCCAAAACTCATGCCCTACAGGCAGCTTTCGTTAAACAGGGTTACTGAGTTACCGCCGTTAGGAGACTGCTTCAGGCACAACCCAAAACAGTGCTTCGTTGAAGTTAGTTCCATGTGTTATAGAGCCTATGTAGAGGCCAGTGCATTGCCTGTGGGAAAACTGTGGGGTTGTTCATTGGGATTGACTACACCTAGAGTAGATGTGGGCCATATAGGCTTAAAGATCAGCCTCACTTCACTCACACACACACCGATACTCACGCATCACATCCCACTTTGTTGGTTTAAGTTTGCCCAGTTGCTTGGCTTACTCTGACTTCCCAGTTTAGTGAAACACCCTGATTTCCACCCCTCCTACTGACCAGCACCTAATCAATTGGCTGAGATTAGTGGAGAGAGCAGAATCAATATTTGTTTTAGCGGGAGACAATGCACCATTCAAAAAGTAACCAATATGAAAATACCCGTCTTAATGCCTTTCTCGAGCCATTGTACTCCTGTTAAAATAGGACACTGTGTTTATGTGTACAGGATGCAGATACCTCCATTCCTATAGATGAGACCCTACAGCTGAATTCCAACCTGCATAACGCCCACAGAGGCATGGACGACCTTCTGGGCAGTGGCTCCAGCATCCTCAATGGTCTCCGAGACCAACGAGGAACACTAAAGGTAAGTGTGTGTCTATGATTAGCTCTCTCATCTGACCTTAGACAGTTCATCTGACTTGATCAAGTACATTTAGTAAAGTGGTTTATTTTTATCTCATTTTGTTTGTAATTTGTATTATTTCAGGGTACCCATAAGAAGATGCTGGACGTAGCGAACATGCTGGGTCTCTCCAACACGGTGATGCGGCTAATTGAGAAGAGGGCGTCGCAGGACAAGTTCATTATGGTGGGCGGAATGCTGCTGACCTGTGTTGTGATGTTCCTGGTATACAAATACCTGGCCTGACCTCTGGCATCTCACATGACACTTGTTGACCCTGGATCATGACCACAGATACAAACACTCCTGGTTATGGCCCTGACTCCATGGTTAAAAGGCCATTGTGCCCATTTAGCCCCTGGAACATGGATTTGAGGAGTTCAAACTGGGTTTAATTGGAACATTTAATTGACACAGTTCCTTGAACTTCCTTCAGTGTGGAGCAAGAGGACCTGCAGTTTAGCGTCAGTGACTGAATCTCTGAATTCTTACTTTCTCCCTTGTGCTATTTTCCTCCTTTCTTTCTTTTTCTTGTCCTCTTCTTGATCTCATTTCTTCCCCTCTCTCTTTCTTCTCTACTCATCTCTTAATACTGCATAACAGAACGGTGCTGCCAGGCAAATGTTCTGGCCCATGGTAAAACTCTGATGATCAAGGAACTGAACCTGCCAAGCCAGCCAATGTAAATGAATGACATGACTAAAACATCCTGAAGAAACGCCAACCCCTTATCCCCATCCCTACCCCCCTCACCTTCCCCCTCACCCATGGTCCACACAGGCTGAGCCAAATGTCATTCTTCCCAGGAGTAGAGGAGGCAGGAGTACAAACTTTATTCAATAGTTGTTCTGTACACCAACTGGGAAATTAAAGGACCACATAACTCTTCTGTTGATAACACACAGAAACGACAGCCCTCTCTGTGTAATAATGTCAGATTTCAGCTGCCATGGGTGTATTGTAATGGTTTTGCAAGCCCTGCAATGAGGACTAAGGGGACAGTGTTGTAATTTAAAGGATGAACATTTGCTCACCTACTTTCTATTGTCTGATTTAGCTTCTTGTGATTCAGCAGCCCCTAACAAGTGCTTCAACCCCCAAGGGTCATTTGGTTTGTTTATAATAAACAGTAGCCTTCCCTGTGCACTGATGAGTTACAGGCCAACAGGAGCAGGAACCTTCAAAGCCTGTTCCCGAAAAGCCGAAGCTGTATTAATTAATCAAAGCTGATAATAACTTGCACACCTTCAGTTTGTAGTTTCGATTTGAACAATTAGCTGGATCAATACTACATGCCAGGTGCTGGTTTCACAAAACACCTTATGTTTTTCCCTTGAGTATGACTGTTAAGGCTTAACTTCTCCGTAGGGATTTACCTTAGGGTGTTGCACAGAATCCCTTTAATGGTATCCTTAGTTAGGGGGAAACATTAAGGGATGTACTAAAAATAGATTTTACTACAAGAAAATTCTACAGTTTCCATGACTATTGTTTGTTTTGTAGTTTGCGCCTGCTTTTCCGAGAGTGCGGGAGAAAACCTGAAATATCTAAGTGAACATTTTAAGGAAACCTTAAGGAGAATACCAAAAGATGTTTTGTGCAACCGATTTTATTTTAAGGGAAATTTAAGGGAAATTTTAACTCCGCAAGTGTTTTGTGAAACCAGCCCCAGAGCCCTACTCAACATTCACAATGTGTTTGGGTGTTGCGTTATAGTGTCTATAGACACAGATTCCCATCTTATGACTCTGTGGATGTGTGTGCTTGCATCTGCTTAACTAGGGGTCAGTAACTCTAAGCCAACAGGAAATGACAACTTTTATTGACTGGCCTCAGGCAGAGACTTTGTCTGCCCAAGCGTCATCTTCCCCACAAGGAAGAGATTTCGCTTACAGTCCTGCTGCAGTCTTGCAATACACTGTACCTACAGTGGCGTTTGTTATTCATTGAAAAATTACTCAAGTAACAATTGCAGCGCAGATCATAAAGGTCACTGTATGGATGTCCAGTTGAGCTGCTTTGTAGATTTGATTTGAAGAAGCGTGGTGGGGTCACATCCTGGAGCAGCAATATATAGCTGGAGATCTGGCTCCCAGGGAAGATTTGATGCCCACGCACAACGAACTCTGCAAGTTGAATAACTTCAAAGTGAAGATTTTACTTCAAGGATTTGCCGGTAGGTCAGATATTAAGCCATTGTCTCTGCTCTAGACTGGAATCATAACAACTGAAAGACTACCATCAAGTCAAACAGTGTCTCACTGCTGTAGCCGGAATCCTGAATTTAACCAAAAGGACTTGAGGTTTGTATTGAAGAGGTACATGCCAGGAAAGCCCTCAAATGGAATTATAACTAATGAGATCTTTATGTGGCCTTTTTTGTAATCAATCAGATGTAGACATGTTCTATATTCAAGAGGCCAGTAGGTCTTTCGTATCAGAAACATCCATCAACTGTAACAGATTAATTCAAACAATGTAATCCTCCATTTTCCCCACCACAGCAGAGAAACACATCTTGTTACACACTGTAGGATTTATAGTTTGATAACAGTAAAGACCATTGGCTTTTTGGGTTTAGTAGGGGGGGCACTACGCAACTAATGAATAACTATCACTCTACTGTCTCCTAGTGGCAAGAAAATAGTGTTCCACAGTTGCCCAGTTCAAGTTGAGAAAAACAACCAACATCTCCAGGTAGTGAATTTCCAATTCATCATGAGGATAGGGGACAAATATTTCATATGCCAATAACGTGGAGTAATCTCACCTACTTTTGTTGGTAAATCATTCATAATGGATTTTTAATGTTCTGGCACCATTCTGATTTCCGTTTGAAAGGAAGGTAGGTGTCTCTGGAACTTCATCAGCTGCTCCCCATTCCTTGTCTCACAATCATTATTCAGGATCAAAACTTTTATTATGCAATACCTCATAGAGCAGCTGATCTTACATATTACGACAGCCTGTGGAGATCTGGTTCATTCTGCATCACCATACCAAAGATCAGTAAGGGCAGAGCAAGATACTTCATGAGAAGCCACTTCCTGGAACCCAAATTGCAAGGGGGGGGGCAAAATCCCCCTTTATGCAGAGCTGTTCCATTGAAGTCTATGGGTATGACACACCCCTGTAGAGGAAGTGATCCCCGTTTTGTGCCCATAGACATGAACTACGATGAAGTATCTTGCTCCGCCTTAAGGATCTTTGATAAGACTCCACCTGGGGGAGCCGCTGGGCGTGTGTGTGTGTGTGTGGTGTGGTGCCCAGTCTCACCCTGCTGTGGCGCTGGGTCATGGGCGAGGGCTGGGGGGTCATGGCCACAGGTGTGTGTGTGTGGTGTGGTGCCCAGTCTCACCCTGCTGTGGCACTGGGTCATGGGCGAGGGCTGGGGGGTCATGGCCACAGGTGTGTTTGTGTGTGTGTGTTAAGGATCTTTGACCATACTGCTGATTTCCCACACCATTCCTACAACCCCTGGCAAAAAATATGGAATCACCAGTCTTGGAGGATGTTAATCCAGTTGTTTAATTTTTTTGAAAAAAGCCAGATCACAGACATGACACAAAACTAAGTTCATTTGAAATGGCAACTTTCTGGCTTTAGGAAACATTAAAGGAAATCAAGAAAAAAATTAGTTAATCAGTAACAGTTGCTTGTTTTAGACCAGCCAGAGGGGAAAAAAATATGGAATCACTCAATTCCAAGGAAAAAAATATGGAATCATGAAAAACAAATTGACAAAAGAACACTTCAACGCACCACTAGTACTTTGTTGCACCACCTCTGGCTTTTATAACAGCTTACAGTCTCTGAGGCATGGACTTAATGAGTGACAATCAGTATTCTTCATCAATCTGGCTCCAACTTTCTCTGATTCCAGTTGCCAGATCAGTTTTGCAGGTTGAAGCCTTGGGATGCACCATTTTCTTTAATTCTACTACAGATTTTCAATTGGATTGAGATCCAGACTATTTGCAGGCCATGACATTGACCTTATGTGTCTTTCTTCAAGGAATTCAACAGTTTTTGCTCTATGACAAGATGCATTATCATCTTGAAAAATTATGTAATCATCCCCAAACATCCTTTCAATTGATTGGATAAGAAAAGTGTCTAAAATGTCAATATAAACTTTATATAATAAATAATAATATAAGCATTATTGAAGATGTAACAATCGCCATCTCCCCAATGCCTTTACCTGACATGCAGCCCCATATCATCAATGACCTTGTTTTTTTTCAGGCAGTTGTCTTCATTAATCTAAATGAAATGGCACCAAACAAAAGTTCCAGCATCATCACCTTGCCCATTGCAGAAACGCGATTCATCACTGAATATGACTTTCATCTAGTTATATCCACATTCCAATGAGATTTATGAAGACAACTGCCTGAAGAAAACATGCACATTTCCTCAGTCGTTGATGATATGGGGCTGCATGTCAGGTAAAGGCATTGGGGAGACGGCGATCGTTACATCTTCGATAATGCTCAATCCAATTGAAAATCTGTAGTAGAATTTGAAGAAAATGGTGCATCCCAAGGCTCAAACCTGCAAAACTGATCTGGCAACTGGAATCAGAGAAAGTTGGAGCCAGATTGATTAAGAGTACTGATTGTCACTCATTAAGTTCATGCCTCAGAGACTGTAAGCTGTTATAAAAGCCAGAGGTGGTGCAACAAAGTACTAGTGGTGCGTTGAAGTGTTCTTTTGTCAATTTGTTTTTCATGATTCCATATTTTTTTCCTTGGAATTGAGTGATTCCATATTTATTTCCCCTCTGGCTGGTCTAAAACAAGCAACTGTTACTGATTAATTATTTTTTTTCTTGATTTCCTTTAATGTTTCCTAAAGCCAGAAAGTTGACATTTCAAATGAACTTAGTTTTGTGTCATGTCTGTGATCTGGCTTTTTTCTAAAAAATTAAACAACTGGATTAAAATCCTCCAAGACTGGTGATTCCATATTTTTTGCCAGGGGTTGTATGCCCACACGACACCTTACTGGATCAACCCCTGTACCTGTATGCTGGCCAGACCTACTGCCTATACATCACCTTATCTCCTGCAACCACCAAGCAATCCCATACACACACACATACTTTCACTCACCCACAAAATTTTTTCTTTCATTTTCAGGGCATTGTGGTAGAACATGTTTCTGATTCCAGTTAAGTAACCCACAGATGAAGTCACCCATAGAAGTGCTACTGAATGAGCAGGAGTGTTACTGCATTAACTGTCTGTGCCCACACAGGTGCACTAAGCCTCCAGACCACGCGGGTTGTTTAGTTAAATACATATAAATGTTCACCAATAGCCACAGCCCTTTCTTTTTTAAAGTATATTTTTTGGCTTTTTGCCTTTATTAGTACAGGACAGTGAAGTGGTAGACAGGAAACAAGTGGGAGAGAGAGATGGGATCGGGATATGACCGCAGGCCGGATCTGAACCTGGGTCCCCGTGGGCACTTGGACCCGTAAATGGTACGGGCGCTGTAGACTGCTGCGCCACAGTGCCCCCACCAAAGCCCTTTCTGATCAAATCCACTATCAGGTCTGCAGTAACAGGAGGTTGCACTTCAGTGTTTTCACAAGTGTGTGTAGTGTAGCTTCATGGTCAGCAGCACGACCAGTCACCATGATGTTCTAAAGGTAAATTCTGATTCAAGCATATGCTCTAATTCAGGTAAATGAGTCATTGCAGAGGCCGTCATGTCAACTGGAAATTCTTTATTTTGATGACTCATTTAAGAAATTATAAAAGCAGATTTCATTACTGCCCTGTACAGAGTATATTTCATATAACCACCTTCCCCCCTCCAGAGACAAAAGTGGACACCGTCCCCCCCCCCACCCTTTTGCTTCCCATCCCTCCATGCCTTTTTCTTTCTTTTTTTTTCTTTTTCTTTTTTGTGTTCATCATCTTTATCTTGTACAGGGGTTTACAAACCTCTACAACTTTACATTTGACTTCAACTACAGCAACCTTATTTACAGTGAGCTAAATTACACCAGAAAGGGGAATCCTGTTCTTAGGATACATCTGATACATCATCAAATAAAAAAACAAAAAAAACAAAACAAAAAAAACTTCAGAATAGAAAATAAAATTATTGCAGTATACTACAATCATTACAATTGTTACATGATGCAGAAAAACAGCATCTCCATGTGTAAATTTCAGTGCAAGTTAAAAGAGTTAAAGAATCTGATCATAGTGGGAGAATGACCTACAAACCCAACAGTGACCTCACTACGCACTTCATTCCTTGCATGAGAGGGAAGTGGTCTGGCACTTCCTGCTTGTGACTGACATTCAGAACGTCATAACATTTCGAGTCAGTGTAACCAGTGTGTTCCTGGGTGTCCCTTTGTCCAAGTGGAGGACCTTGGGTCCCAGGAACTTACAGTGAACCATTTGTTCAGTCAGCTGTAGAACAACATGTTTTAAGACTTGGAAAAAGAAAAACAATGGCTTTTGTTAGCTAAATACTCTACATTAATATTTTAGAATCGACAAATTCAAGTACCACATAATGCATCTGCTGAAGAGGCCTGGCCTCTTGCTTCAGCGCGTGACCATGATTTTATAGGGGGAGGGTGGGGGAGAGAGAGAGAGAGAGAGAGAGAGAGAGAGAGAGAGAATGCCGCTGACAGGCAGAACAGTAATATTATTTTTGAAGCTTAGATTTCTTATTTTAGGACAAGATATATTAATATGCCACACAAAAAACAAGCCTGTTAACGTAACTTCCATCCCCAAACCCCTCATGGCTTTAGCCTACCAGGTTCTCTTGGGGTGGTGGTGGGGATGGGGGGGGGGGGTGGTTCAAAAAAACACAAAACAGAGGAGACCAATGTCAACAGCAGGATTTGAAGTAAACAATAATAATAATAAAAAAAAAATACTCCAGTGGATTCCTGCATTATCCCATCTTGCCTCTGAGAGCCCCTGCCCTGCCCACCACCATACCACTGCCCATTCACAGTCCCCCGCCCCCCCCCCTAAGGTGAGGAGGGGTCAGGTCTTGGGGACCGCAGCAGCCCCGTTGCTTCTGTCCTGCATAGACAGCACCCCCCCCCCCCCAGTGGAGGAACATCAGCTGGGGAGTCACGCCACATCGTCCAAACAGCCTGAAGGAGAGCCGGTCCTGAAGGAAGTCACACTCCCTTCCCTTCCCCTCCTCCATCACCTTCTCTGACTGGGTGAGGTCAGACGCCGCAGGAGGAGGCCGGCATGAAGTGGATCTCTCTGCCTCTCGTCCTCCTCCTCCTCCTCCTCCTCCCTCTTCTCCCCTGCTGGAGTCTGTTCTCCAGTGGAGCGCCCCCCGTCTCAGGAGCCGTGGTTGGGGGGGTGCTGGAGGTCCTGCCCGGAGAAGATGGGGTGCAGGAGGGGGTGCAGCTGCAGGGCCGCGGCGGCCGACGTGGGCCGCGGGGCGAACAGCGTGGGGTAGATGGCGTGGGGCATGTGGTGGAGCGCCAGCGGCGTGTGGTGGAGCGCGGACGCCGGGATGATGTGGATGGGCTGCCCCGACAGGAAGGCGGTGTGGTGCGCGGGGATGAGTCCAGCGTGGCCCAGCGAGTGGCCCAGCGAGTGTCCGCCCAGCGAGTGTCCGGCGAGCGAGTGTCCGGCGAGCGAGTGTCCGCCGAGCGAGTGTCCGCCGAGCGGCGAGAGCGAGATGGGCGTCAGGTGGTGCTGCGGGATGTGGTGCACCTGCGCCAGCTGGGCGTGCGCCTGCAGCTGGTGGTGCGCCTGGTGCGCCGGGTGGAGGCCCATGGCGGCGGAGGCGGCCGCCGCGTGGTGCTGCAAGATGGCGTGCTGCACCGTGGTGATGGAGGTGGCCGAGGCCGCCGACACGGCCGGCTGCTGCTGCTGCTGCTGGTGGATGTGGATCTGCTGCAGTGCCGCCGCCGGGGGAGGCGGTGGCGCCACCTGCTGGAGGTTGGCGGCGGCCACGAGGTTGTGCGCCGCCTGCGCCGCGGCTGCCGCGGACGGGAAGGTCTTCACCTGCTTGGCCAGCAGCTGCTGCTGGATGTGCTGCTGGGCGGCCTGCTGCAGCTTGCTGTACTTCTCCATCTCCTCCGGCGTGAAGGTGATCGGCTGGCTCTCCAGCGGCGCCAGGCCGTCCTCCTCCGCCTCCATGCCCAGCTCCTCCTCGTCCATGCTGGGGGGCACGTAGCCGCCGGAGTAGGGGTGCATGGCCCCGGGCTGCGGCCCCCCCATCAGGCGCTCCATGATGGGGGCCGTCGGGTCGGGGGCCTGCTCACCACCCTGGAAGGGCGGGATCAGAAGAACGGGCTCCTGCTCAAACAGTTGAGGCTCAGGGTGGGCCTGGGGCTCCTCAGAGGAGGAGTTGGTTGCTAGAGGGGGATTTTCTTCCTGCTTCTGCTTTTGCTGCTGTTGTTGTTGTTGTTTTTGGGCTGGAGGAGCAGGAGGCGGGGGAGGAGGGGGAAACTCCCTGATTTGCTCTACCAGGATGACCTCCCCTGCTGCCTCGGAGCTCTTCCCAGCGCCTTTGTTTGGGTCTTCCGGCCGAGTCAGGGGAAGCAGAGACGGCTTCTTACCTGCCTGCAGCTTGCCAAATAGGGGCAGCATGCCTTTGCTACCTAAAGATGGGGGCAACTTGGGTCCAAAGTAGCCCTGCGGAGGGTCCTTGACTTTGCCGCCAAGTTTGTTTGAGCCCGAGCCCAGTTCGTCCGAGCCCTTGCGGGACTGGATCTTGTCCAGCAGTTGTCGAGCCGTGAGAGAGGTCCGTCCCTCACTCCCGCCCGACATCCGTGCGCCCAGCGAGCCACCGGTGCGTCCTGCCCCTGCGCGTCCGGAGGAGCCTCGCGGCGATTGCGAGCGGTAGATACTGGTGCGGTTAAAGCGGCGCGTCGAGCTGAGGCTCCGGGGCGCAGGCGAGCCGCGGCTGGAGACGGACGAGACCGAACTGCGGCTGTAGCTGCGGCGCCACGAGCGCCGGCCGCCGCTGCTGCTTCGGCTCCGGCTGCGGCTGCTGGAGCTCCGCGAGCTGCTGCGTCTCCGGCGCCGCCTGCTGCTGCCGCGGCCGTGCGATCGGGAGCGCGAGCGCGAGGCCGACGACGAGGACGTCGACGAGTAGCGATGCCGCCGGGAGCGGCTGCGGCGCTCGTAGTCGGAGCCCGATCCCGAGTCAGAGTGGCGCTTGGAGGAACGACGGCGGCGTCGACGTCGCTGGCTGGACCGAGCGCGCCGCTCACCGGCGCTGTAGTCGCTGTAGCTGTCAGAGTAGCGGCGGCTGCGGCGACTGTAGCTGCTGCCGGCCGAAGAGCGCTCGGAGCTACTCGAGTACGACTGGCTGCGGTGGTGGTGATGGTGACGTCGGCCATGCCGGTCACCGTGCCGGCTGGAGCGACTGCGGGAGCGAGCGGAGTCCTCGCTGCGCTGACGCCGACTCTGGTCGCGTGGGGAGCGGGATCGCCGGCGGTGGGTATTGGACCGAGAGCCCCCACCCTCCTCCTCGCTCTCACTGCTGGGAGGACGGCCGTGCCCAGAGCCCCCTCGCTGGGCAGAGGCCGAGCACGATGTCGGGGGAACGCGAGGTTCTACCTTTGCACGTTTGGTACCGTTGTGCTCCTCCGAGACGCCGGCTTTCCCATCCTCTCCAGTGGAACGTTGCGAACTCTCCTTCAGCGGACGCTTCCTCTTATTCGCCTCAGTGGCCGTGGAACTCCCTGCCAAAGGCTCGGGAGGAGTGGTTCCTTTTTCTTCTTTATCTTTCTTCTTCTCCTTCTCCTTCTCCTTCTCCTTGACTTTCTCCTTGTCTTTGTCTTTATCTTTGTCTTTCTCCTTATCCTTATCTTTGTCCTTATCTTTGTCTTTGTCCTTGTCCTTGTCTTTGTCCTTATCTTTGTCCTTATCTTTGTCTTTGTCTTTCTCCTTCTCCTTCTCCTTCTCCTTCTCCTTCTCCTTCTCCTTCTCTACCTCCTTTACTCCATCCCCATCCTCCTCCTCTCCAGATCGCTTGTTTTTACTCTTCTTTCGTTTGTGTTTCTTCTTCTTTTTGGTCTTCTCCGCCGGTGCCCCGGCCTCTCCTTCGCCCTCTGCCGCCTCCCCGCTTTTCTCTTTGTTCTTGCGTTTGGAATGCTTGCCCTTCCGGTGTTTCTTTTTCTTCTTCTTCTTCTTGGACCCTCCGGCCTCCAGGTCCTGCACCTGCTGATCGCCCCCTGCTGGCTTCAGGCTGGACTGGTCCGGTTCTGTGGGCTTCGCTGCTGGGTCCGACTGGCTCGTCGAGGGGGCACTGTCCAGATTATCCTGCTTTGGGTCCTGACTTTCCCCGCCAGTCCCGGCTTTGCCCTGTTTGGATTCCCCGCTGCCTACTGCTTTGGCGTTTTTGTTGGCGGCCCGGCAGCGGGACAGCTTGAAGTCGAAGTAGAGGGGGTTGCAGCTGTACGAGAGGGCGGGCTGTGCGCGGGTGAACTCCAGCAGCTCCGAGGGCCACTGCAAAGTGGTGCTCTGGTCTTTACTCAGCACTGGGAAGAAGGGGCCCGACGGTATCCGAGGGCCCTCGGGATTGGGAGCGTCTCCTGCTGCTGGTGCCACAGGAGGGGCAGGGGCAGATGATGTGGGGGTTCCGGAACCTTCTTCACTCTTCTCTGTTTTCACTTTGGGTGAGGAGGAGGCTGGAGTGGGCTCTGTGGGCTTGCTCAATGTGATCTCGCTCTCGGGTTCTCTCTCAGGTTTGCAGCTGGTGGTCGTGGGCTGTGGGCTCTTCATCCGTGTGGTCTCCTTGTCTGCTGTGTCACCAGTCCCTTCTTTCCCTTCTGTTACTTTTTTTTTTTTTTCCACGTCTGATGCTGGTGGTGGTGCTGCTGCTGCTGCTTCTTCTACTGCTGCTGCTGGTGGCTCGCTCTCCACTGGTGCGGCTTTCTTCCCGTTCTCCTCTGTCGCGTCCTCTCCGTCGGGGATCGGACATTGGTCCGAGGCCTTCATGAACAGCAGGAACTGGAAGTGAGGCTTGACTCGACAATGTGCGGGCGGCGTGTAGTGGTAATACTGCGGCTCTTGCCCGGCGTAGCCTTCCTCTTTTTTCATCATCATCTTCAGTTTGTTGAGCGTGGACGCAAGTGAAGCGCCATCGTCGGCTGCCGCCTGGTCTTCACTGCCTGACGCCGTGTCTGCTGCTGCTGCTGCTGCTGCTGACACTGTTGCTGCCGCTGTTTCTGTAGCAACACAAGCTGCCGTGCTCTCAGTGCTAGCCCCGGCCACTGCCGTCTCGGTCTCCGCGGCTGGCTTCTCACCGGCACTGCCGGCGCTGCCTGTGCTTTCCTCCTGGCCCTCCTCACCCTCCAGCACCTCCTCCCTTGGGTCGGTGAACAAGGAGGCGACTGTCTCCAGCTTCACCGGGGCCTTCTTGGCGAAAGAGAAGGACACGCTGACCTTGGGTGCCTGCGACGCCGCTGACGCCGCCGCGGCCACCGGCACCGTCGCCCCCTGGGTGCTCGGAGAGCCACTGCGCTTGCTGAAGGAGAAGCTGATGGCTGGGCCGGGCCGCGGCGAGCCCTGGTTTACTTTCTCCTCGACTGTCGTGCTTTCGGCTGGGCTGTCTGTCACCATGGGGACGCCGTCTGGATTGGAGGCTTCGCTATCATCCCCCTTCTCACCGTCCACAGCCACTGTAGTGGCCTTGAACATGGGGCCGCTGCCAGGAGTCCTGTAGAAAATGTGATAAATAATATTCTTAAACTGACAGGAATGTTGCCATTTACCGAATGTCCTCACCCGTATTTACCATACTTCAATTACCCTCAATAAATCATAATTACATTTAACTACCGACACAGTTACATGTGTGCACCATGACATAACAATTTAATTTAGTCCACTGAGCTCAATCTCATCAATATGCATAATTTAATCTGGGATTATGCCATTACTAGCTTGTTCCACTGGGGAGTTGATCGTACATGTGAGATAGGGGGTAGAAGCCTAGGTTGGCTGGCACATAAAAGGCCATTGTGCTCATAAGAGCTGTGGGTTAGTGAGTGTGAACATCAGTGTGTGTGTGTGCGTATGCCAACATGTGATGTTTGTGTGCCGAAGTGGACACTAGGTGGCAGCACCACGCACCGGTCCTGCTGCTTCCTCTGCTCGGCCAGCTCGTGCAGCCTCCGCAGCATCTTCTCCTGCTTCTTGCCCCCTTTCCGGGAGCGAGACGACACATTCCGCGCAAACTCCCTCTGCTTCAGCTCTTTCAGCCTCTGCAAGACGGAACACGTGAAGCCAGGAACAGGATGGAGGACAAAAACAGATGAACGAGGAAAAGAGAAGTGGAGAGGAGAATAAAAGAAAATGAAGACAAGGATGTTAAAAGCCAGGGCAGTAAAAATGAGATATGAGATTCAGCCATTTTTCCATTAAATTCCCTTGACGATCAATGCACACTGCACGTGCGCCTTCCTCACCTGTTTGTGTGCGTGGTCATAGGAGTTGATGTGGTTGTCGAACTCCTGATGTTTTGTGTACTGCTTGTCACATAGCTCGCAGTAGAAGTTAGCCCTCAGGTCTTCCAGAGCTTTGGCAATAGCCTTCTCCTTCTCAGCAAAGTCCTAGAGACACAAACACAGTGATTGATGTGTTGCAGCACCCGGTTAGCCAGGCCGACACCAAAGCGATTTTCAAAAGACAATTGGTCTGGGGACCCTTCCATTGCTTCTGATTTCCAAATGGGTGTTACCAGCAGTACAATTAAACTTCAATTGAGACATTTAATTCTTACCAAATCTTTACAGAATTACAGCTCACACATCTTTCTTATAAATAAAGGTTTAAATGCAGTTGTTCACTCAATTTCACACACGTCCATATCGACGCCATCAGTGCAGCCTTTGGATGTATTCAATAGTGCCGCTAACCATGCTCATCTGCTTATCATCATATAAAGCCCACCCACGCCTAATACGCAGCTGTGATTGGTGCGTGGGTTTTCTGTAATCTTGGAAATTGCTGTGAATAGTAGGATCTGCCAGGTAACTTCAAATTCGCTCCCAGATTTGTCTGGGTTCACCAAAGCCAACACTCAGTCATCCCAATAATGACAGCTCATAATTAACTAATCACATCCTTGTCAAGGACTTACTCATTTAGAGAGAGCTTTAGTAAAAACGGCACAACTACCAGAGATGCAAATCAGCCTGCTCAGCTGCTGTGCTGCAGTTTAAAAACATGTTGCTAGTCCATAAAGCAGAAGGAGAAGAGGGAGGGGGAGGGAGAGAGAGAGAGAGAGAAAGAGAGAAGAGAGAGAGAATGAAAGAGAGAGAGAAATACACAGAGAGGGAAAGAAAGAGACAGAGAGAAATAAATAAGAGGGAGAAGGAGGGAGGGAGGGAGAGAGAGAGAGCGAGAGAAAGCGAGAAAGAGAGAGAAGAGAGAGAGAGAAAATAGAGAAGAGAGAGAGAGAAATACACAGAGAGAGGGAAAGAAAGAAACAGAGAGAAATAAATAAGAGGGAGGGAGAGGGAGGGAGGGAGGGAGAGATGAAAGCGCTGAGTCATGGCTGGACCAAACTGACCTTGTACTTCTGCCGCAGCTCCTCTGTGTCCTCTTTCTCGATTTCCAGCACTCTACGCTTTTCTGTGGCATCCTCCGCATAGTCCAACTGTGCGCACACACACACACACACACACACACACACACAGGTAAGACACACACACACACACACACAGTAGCATAAACAATACAAAGGTGTGTGCATACTGTATTATGTACACAAAGCACTGCAGTAACAAACAGTGATGCCATTAGCTCAACCCAAACAAACACATTATAATTTATTTATTAATCAGCAGCGCACTCACCTCCATCTCCATGCGTCCCATCCCCATGACGTCATATTTGAGGGTGATGGGCACAGGGTCCGTCCGGCCTGTTTGTTTATTGTTGGGAGGAGGAGGGGGGCACAGAGAGAGACGAGCGTTAGCATTTCTGGCAGGAGCAGGAGCGCACAGGGGGGGGGGGGGGAGGGGGAGGGGGGGGGGTGCGCACAGGGGCGCAGCGCACAGGGGGGCGAGGGGTGGGGGTGACAGCCTGCGCAGGGCACAGGGTGCTGGGTTAGAGAGACTGCCTTCAAGTGCAAGAGACCAGAAAGCTACAGTGAACCAAACGCCCAGCCATTCTCACGGCTTGCTTGCTTGCTTTTCCGCCAGGGTGTCCTACCACGCAGCCTGGCTCCTCGTTTGGGTATGCGGGCCAGATGGGAACTCTTTATGGACTAAAAAATTTGATGCTCTTGAGGTGCCAGATTTTCAACACTCAAGAGCTTCTGCTGCCGTGAGAGATGGTGCATGTTTTCCACTAAGGACTAGATTTGTGTGTGTTCCAATTTCCAATTTTTTAATCTTCATCTAATAGATCCATTTATATGGTAACTGGTGATTTGCATGGGAGTATTTGGAAGGCAGGTCAGTCTGTAGTGAACATTAAACTGGCAGAATTGTGTCCAGCTCGTTCCTCTGTATCCATTTCTCTCCCTCCCTCCCACTCGCTTGCTGTTCATCTCCCTCTCCTGCCACTCTCACGGATCACAGTTGAGTGGCATATCACCACTTCAGCAGACCTGCCTCCCATCTCTCCATCAGTTTGTCTGCTTACCTACACTCTCTTCACACACTCGTGTTACCATGACAACACTATGCAAGCTGTGAAAAGGACTGGGCCAGAGGAAAATTAATTCAGAGAACAAACAAACAAACGAAAAAAAATAATCAAAAACAACAACAAAAAAAAAACGTAATAGAGAAATCAAATGAAACCAAAAAAAGAAAAAAGAAAAGACAATCAAAAGAAAACACTACGGTTGGAGATTGACACATAATTGCTTAATCCACTCATAACCAGCCAAATGAAGCACAGAAAGAAAGAAAGAGAGAGAGAGAAAGAGAGAAGAAAAAAAATACAGAGTGAGAGGACACAAGCACTGAGCTACAGCAGCAGCAGTGACTGTCACAGGTCAGAGGTTGCCATGGTGACAAGTGCAGGGGTGGGAGTTACTTACCTGTGCTAAAAGAGCAGAACACACACACACACACACACACACACACACACACACACACACACACGCTCGTTCAAGCCAGACACACACACACACACACACACACACACACACACAAAAACACACACACACGCACAGGGTATTTGTGGGGGTAAGAGGCACAAAAACAAAGAGAGGAAAACAAAACAAAAACAACAAAGTCATACTGAGCTGCTGCTGCAGAAACTGCCGCCATGAATACAGCCAATCACGACTCGGTTCAATCCTTTAGTTTGGTTTCAGTTTTTCCCTTTCCTTTTTTTGTCCCGCTGGCAGAGTCGTCCCCTGGGCCGTTATCCCCTTGGGCTCGCGCCACAGCCGTGCCTCTTAGCACAGCGTGTACACTACAGTTGGGCTGAGTTCTACCCCTTTATACTACCATCCATCTCAACTTGCCTTTCTCTTTAACCTGTGATGTAGACTATGACAAGCTGACAGTTACCCATGGCCAGCCGCCCCACACACACACGCAAACACATGTTGAATCTCACACTCACATCACAGGAGTGAGGAGAGGGGCCACTGACTTGACACACACACACACACACACACACACACACACACACACACACACACACACACACACACACACACACACACACACACACACACACACACACACACACACACACACACACACACACACACACACACACACACACACACACACACACACACACACACACACACACACACACACACACACACACACACACACACACACACACACACACACACACACACACACACACACACACACGACTATGGATGATGAAATTACCTGATGAACTACATTCACTCTCTCCCCCTGGTCAGGCCATGACTTTAGACTGTGTGAACCCCTTATGCAGAAGCCTGGCTTCATCTCATATCAGTAGCTCAGCCCAATGGAATAATCACAGCCCTCACATCTCCACAGAACTGTCTAGCTCCAGGGCACCAGAGGAGGAGGAGGAGTGTGTGTGTGTGTGTGTGGTGTGTGTGTGTGTGTGTGTGTGTGTGTGTGTGTGTGTGTGTGTGTGTGTGCGCGTGCGTGTGTGAGTGTGAAAAACGAGTGGGAGAGAACGCAAGTGGAGTAAGAGAGTGAAAATGAGAAGTGAAGACAATCAGATTGGGAGAATATGAGTGAGTCATGTGGGCTGGTTGTGTGAAATAACACAAGAGCACATTTGGAGCATGCTTGCCATTTCATTTTTGCTTTCAGTCTGTACATTTGTGTGTGTGTGTGTGTGTGTGTGTGCATGTTGTGGTGCTCTGGTGCTCGAGCAGTGCTGTGGGGTACTTGTGCGTCATCTGTCAGTCCTAAGCCATCCCCGACACAGCCCCTGGGACTTCTCACACACACACACACGCGCACACACAGAGACGCCTGGGCACAGACTCAGGCTCCTCTGCTGGGCGAGTGGGCGGGCAGGCGGGGGGACGACACTCTCTGATGACCAAAGTGCACGCGGAAACAAAAAAGGGAAGTGAATCTGAGATCCCTCCCTCCAAACCCCCTAACAAACACACACACACACATACATAAAAAACTGAAATCAAACGTCATGGGGATGCTCTAGGAAAGGAGACATGACCACAGATACACAGGCAGCAGGATGAAGGCTAACTCCAGTACGAGAGAGAGAGAGAGGGATAGAGAGAGAGAGAGAGAGAGGGATAGAGAGAATGAGAGCGAAGGGGAAAGGAGAGGAAGAGAGTTGAAAGCCTATTCAAAAACACTGGTGCTCTGATGACAGGAATTATAAACCAAAAAAGAAAAAACAAAAATGGGGGGGGTGGGGGGGGATGTAACAAAATAAAATAAATATCAAATCAAAATAAACAAAAAGTAAACAATGAAAAGAATCAATCAGGGGGAAAAAGAACATTTACCACTAAGTTTACCATCAGCACAACATGGCCAGGATCATAATGCTGCAAAAAAGAAACACCAATTGGTTAAGCAGGAAGATTGAGGCATACAGAGGGATCAGGGGTCAAAGGTGAAGGGGTTATAGGAGGGGGGTCAAGTTTCGGGGCAGGGTGCCTTCAGGAGTGCCCCCACACCAGTCCGTTTGCCTCTCTCACTCGTTCACCTGCTACGGCTGCGCCGGAGTCTGCTGGGGAGTGTTTGCCGAGGTTGACACTGATTTGAACGTTGTTTCTTTTGAACGTAGTAATATAGTATCCTCTGCTGAAACGAGGCTTAGACTGGACATCCGATTTTACCGTTTCAAGAGACGGATCAAGCATCAAGGATTGCTGGTGGAGGCCCAAATTGTGTCTATGAATTGGATCAGAGCAGTCACCCTTCTCCTCACCTGTTCCGCCCTCTACGTACTGTAGGCCGTGTTCTTCTCCTTCGGGAAGAGAACACGATGTGCCCGTTAGCCCGCTAGCCCGCTATCCAGACACCCGTCCACCCACCGCCACCGTCACCTCTCGGCTTACCATGCTACCTGCTGGGGACACATTCTCAGGAGGGGAGACACTCAACTCAGAGCACGATCCTCCTCCAAGGGAGCTCCTGAGGTGAGGGGTGCGTTCGGCTGAGACGCGAGTTTTAAGAGGCACCGTGGGGAGGCACTGACCAATTACCTGCCTAACAGGAACATGGGCCACAGCGGTCTTTGTGTTCCAAGTGCATTGGCCTGAACGAGGTCTGCACTAGTATAGTCGAATATGGCCTGCACTGGTATAGATGCTCCGTCATCTTGGATGGGGTGGGATTTGGTTGAGTCAAGTATGGCTTACACTAGCCTGTTATAGACTACACCACTGTAGCATAGTGTAGTATAGTGAATCTAGTGTGGTATACTCTGCATTGTTATATAGCATAACAACGAGTGTGAATTGACCAATGAATTGAGTATACTAGTATACTACCTAGATGTACTCAGCAGTGTTGTCATGTCTGTAGCGACCCGATTCCTGGATGCACTACAGTCTCGTGTGGCCTAAACTAGATTTAAAACACTGAACTAGTTGCACTCTAATGTAGTCTGCTCTGTTGAAGCATCGTCTTGCACACAAACGCAGATTAGTGTTTTGTTTTGCTGGTGAATCTGTGCGGCTTTCTTTCAATTCAGTCAGGAACGGTGGGTGTGCTTTGGCGTGTTCTGCTCAAAATATAGACCACTGTTGTCCGTCCACAGAACCACACCCCTGTGGGCTCTATGGGTTCTATGGGTTCTATGGGTGATGCTCCAGTTTGGTGCTCTCCTCCACCTGCGTGCTGCTTAAAACTCCTTGTGAGGGGGGTGGGGGCTGTGGGAGGCGAGAGGGGACAGGGAGGGTGGGGCTTCAGCTGTTCTGCTCATGTCTCGGTGGGGAGTGGGGGACGAGGCACCGGCTGGTGTGAGGTTCTCCTGCAAGGCAAAGCACTTTGGCCCCACACCCTCAGCAGTGACCAACACACACACACACATACGCACACAGACACACCCACACAGACAGACACACACACACACACCACACCCACGACACAACCACACTGATACAGGTCACGTCACAAACAGGAGCAGGGTACAAGACAGATAATAAGAAAAAAAAAAAACGAAGGCGAAGGGAAAGGAGTGGGCGGAGATACAGGCTCATTCTGCAAGTCATTCACAGGAGGCGGAGTCATAACCATAGCCAATCAGAAAAGCTCTCGCTCAAGTTCACAGCCAATCGGGAAAAAATAAATACACATATCCCCCTCCCCCATGGCAGCCACTAATCAAGGGGAAAATTCACTAAAGAGTTCTATGATGATGCGTCATCTTCCCAATCAAGAGAAATTCCTCATCATCAATCAATCAGTCATTGCCGCTTCTCTAACTGCTCTCATTTAGTTTGGCACGTCAAATCAGATTGCTGGCATTATTCAGCAGATTGGTTTAGTGATATCAAGCTTACAGAGGAAAAGAGCTAAGAGAAGACGTTAGGCTACATTATAAAGAAGGGTTAGCCTATTCCCGTTCACACATACACGCACACACACACGCACACGCACGCACACACACACGCGCACGCACACACACACACACACGCCACATACACACACCACATAGGGGGTGGTCCTACAAACCTTACCTAAAAAAACAAATGATAAAAAACACAACAGAAACAAAAAGAAGAATGAAAACAGAGTCAATTCAACAGAAAGTCAAACTCGGGGGGCGAAAACATACAGCAGTACGTCTATTAACATGCAAACTCAGCCTGTCTCCTGGACAACAGGGGGGGAAGAATTTCAGGTTAGGGTAAAAGGCAAAATTACAGTCCCAAGGTGATCCATTAAGTCATTGTCATCATGTGTTTCCTCTTAGCTGCTACACACACACACACACACACACACACACACACACACACGGTCACGGTCTCTCTCTCTCTCTCACTCACACACACAGCTGTGCAGAGCTGAAGAGATGACGCCAGAAAGACTTAGGCAGAGGAGAGGCAATCAGATTTTCCACTCGTCCTGCCTGAACTGTTCTTCAATAATGTCCTCCCTCCCTGTTTTGCTCGCTGCCTCTGCCTCTCCCTGTCCCTCTCCAAAACCCCCCCCCCCCCCCCCCCACCACTCAAACATTCCTGTCCTTTCCCTCCATTTGAAGTGAAACTAATCCATTTCCTTTCCTTATCTGATGGAGTGTGTGTGTAGAGACTAGCCCTATTTGGTATTGATGACCGACGCACAAATACACACACTGCACCACAAATTACAGTCCTCTACCTAGTCCTCTGAGGTAAGAGTGAAAGTGATGTGGTTTGAAGAGAAAGAGGAAGATAGATGAGCGAGCGCGCGCGTGTATGTGTGTGTGTGTGTGTGTGTGTGTGTGTGTGTGTGTGTGTGTGTGTGTGTGTGTGTGTGTGTGTGTGTGAGAGAGAGAGAGAGAGAGAGAGGGGTGCTTAAGTGTTTTCCATTAGTGTGTGTAACTGCTCTAATGCGGTGCAGATGCAGCCTGCTGAGCAAACACGGTTGGAAAAACAACCGCGCTCTGCGCGTCCGTATCAGTGTGGGAGTCCGGCTAGAACAACAGGAGATCAGCTGACCCCGCAACCCCACAATCAATTCCTCAATACCGCTCCGCCGGCCAAAAATGACATCAGCTCCCAAGACATCACATCACTGCGGACCGCCACGCAACCGCACACCGAAACACACACACACACACACACACACACACACACACACACACACCACACACACACACCACACACACACACACACACTGGTGCTGTTCTTGCTGTTGGGAGGGGTGGGTTTGAGACTCTGGGTGGGGACCAAATGGTGTGAGGCCTTACGTATCTCCACAGAATGATGCAACTCTTTAGAGTTTCCACAAAGTGGGTGAATATCTCTGATATTTCCATATTCGTTTTTTCCACAGAAGTTTTAAGTAGAGTAGATCATGTGAGATTATTTAACAAAATTGCCAAGCATGCAGTAGTCTGTGTGACTGCTGTATTTTGCTTAACTGGTCCAGACAGACCTCCCCAGACGGCTTCTCAGGCACCCATCCCACTAGTGTGAATGCACTGTTTTGTCACCCTGTGCACAATAAGCAGAGTGTTTCCCTGGAGAGCTCTGTGTGTGTGTTTGTTTGTGTGTGTGTGTGATGGAATGTGTATGACTCTGTCCTCATACAAATCAACCCAGCACCAGCGGGAGGGGTTGCCTTCTACAGAGATGTTTTGTTGGCTATGAACAACAGTGTGTGTTTGCGTGCGTGTGTGTGTGTGTGTGTATGTAAATAAACTTGAGAGTTCGCAGGACATTCTTAAATCAAAAACCCCGTTTAAATGTGTCACAGAAAATCAGTTTTTTTTTTTTAATGTGTCAATTCCCTGCTCTAGTTTTGCTATGATTTGCTCCAAGCCAAGTGCATGGTGGGTCAGGATACCGTCGCAGATAACACGCTGTTTATTTGAGGCGCTCACTCTTCTCTTCTCCTCTCCTGCCCTGCCCTACTTGCTACCCTCTTCCCTTCCCCCGTCCTAGTCTCCCACCCATCATCAGAGCACAGACCCTCCTCGCAGACCCACTCACAAGGACATTCACTGACTTTCAAATGCATGACCCTCATTTCTGCATCATTTGTCTTTCAGAGCGGACTTTAAAAAGAAGATAACAAGAGGAGAGAGATAAAGAGCAAAAACAGAGACAGAGAGAGGGGGGGGGGGGGGGGGGGGCTGGGGGGGTTGAGACAGGAAGATTTATAAACATTCGGAGAGCAACCAGAAGCAGTGAAGAGAAGACCAAGGAGAGAAGAGGAGAAGAGATGAGAGGAGAAGAAAGAGGAGGGGAGAAGTGGGCCTCACCCTGTAAGGTCTTGCCCAGGCCCTGTCCCAGCTTCCAGCCATGTTTCTGCAGGAGCCGGTGACCGATGTTATCCTGCCAGGGGGACACAGGGGAGAGAGACCAGAAATATTCCACTAATAAGAGAAGCTTTCCCTGCACACACAGATATGTTCACACTCACAATCTCTCACACACATACACACACAAATACATACACACACAGTCTTTCTCTCGCTCTCTCTCACTCACACACACACACTCTCTCACACACACACACACACACACAAAGCAACACAGCTAATATTATCCTATACATCACCAAGACCATAATCATCCTCCTCCTCCTCCTCCTCCTCCTGCTCCTCCACACCTACACTCCTGAGTGATTGTTACCCTTCATCAGAGGAAGAGGAGCAGGTGTGAGAGAGAGAGAAAGAGAGAGAGAGAGAGAGACACACACACACACAGACGTGGAGGCACAAAGCTGGAGGAGGAGGAAGAGGAGGAGGAGGTAGAGGAAGAGAGGTTGAACAACAGGAAGAGAGGCGACTAGTCTGTCTAGGTGCATACACCTCTATCCGTCTTTCTATCAGTTAAATCTGTGTAATGCATCCATCCTAGCCTCGCTTCTATTAGTGGAGGGGGGGGGGGGGAGAAACAGAGAGACAGAGAGAGAGTGTCTTTGGGGTGCGTCTAAGACTGGAGCCCTCTGCCGCCCCCTCGACACAGGAGCTTATATACGTATAGCAGGACGCATACATATATGAAGCACCACACAGACGGAAACACACACAACAACACACAGAATCAGAGAGAAGGAACAACAACACAGGTGCATTAGCCAGACAGACAACAAACGAGAGGCAAATCAATGTGACAGACACAGAGAGAGAGAGGAGGGGGAGGGGGACTGAAGACTATGAGCACAACAACAACGACAACAGAAGTGGTCACATCATGTGGTCACAATGACATGAAAGAGTGAGAGATGGAGGGAGAGAGACAGAAAAGATATGTGAGAGAGGGAGAGAAGGGTGGGGGTGGGGGGGGGGGTGAGAAAGGCCTTGGGCTACCACACCAAGGCCCTGTGTGTGTGCAAAAGAAGAGAGGTGGAGGTAGGGGAGAGAGGGAGGGAGGGAGGGAGAGCATGTTTGATACTCAGATGTCCGGTAATAAGTCGGCGCAGACAGAGACATGGAACAAAAAAGAGAGATGAAAAGCGAGAAACAAAAAAAAGGAAAAAAGCTTTCCCACCAGAGCACACATCAATCATCCTCATTACCATCATCACCATCATCATCATCACCATCATCATCATCATCATTCAGCACAACACAGAAAAAAAGGCTCTCAGGACTCCAAGCTCATTTACAGCTAACCACAACAAAAAATAACAGCAAAAACCAACGCAGGTCCACACGGAGAGGTGAAGGAAGTCAACAAAAACAAAAGAGAGGGAGAAGACTCAAAACTCAAAACTACCCAGCATGCATCTGGTGTTAATCATCAACAAAGGGGGTTGGAGGGGGACGAGGGCGGTTTGGTGTTAGTCGACCCATGAGCACAGGAAAAGTGGTGAGAGCCATTCAGCTCGCTGGATGACCGACAGAGAGATGAGCACACAGCCGTGATGCACAAGGGGTCAAGGGTCATCTAACCAGACAAGAAGAGGAACTCGTTGAGTGCCATGGCATGGACTGAACGAGGAAGGGTGGAGGAGGGGCAACGCAGGCAAGGCATTGGCTGAATGGCTCGGGAGACAGGGGCGACAGGAAGTGGTGTTAGTGCCTGAAGGTGGTTCGGTCACCCGAATAGGAGCCCGCCGCACCCCCCGCGGCGCCATCTCCGCCCTGTTGTGGACACACCTGGTGACTGTGCACGCAATGCATTTGCCCTCAAATGGCCGAAGAGGTTGTGTTTTTTTTTTTTTTTTTTTTTTTTTAAAAGGGTCCAATAGTGAGTTGCCACCTTCAAAGCCATCCCCGTTTTTTAGACCGTGTCAGAGACATGTGATTCAGACTGCTGCAGGCTAGTGCTGTACCGACTGGTGCGTTATGCTAAGCTAATTACGCTACAAAAAAGGGGTCTACTTAATACAGGAGTTGGAGAGACAGAAATAGAGGTAGAGAACCAGAGAGAGAGAGAGGGCGAGAGAGAGAGAGAGAAAGAGAGAGAGAGAGAGAGAGAGACTGACTCTTATGGGAATGTTTCTTCCAGATGGTTTCCGTATAAAGCATCCTTATCTCTCCTGTGAACCCCCGAGGGGGAAGTGCTCGTTTCCCTGCTTGCTTCTTCAGTGTGTCCGTGTGTCCGTGTGCGTGTGTGTGTGTCCGTGTGTGTGTGTGTGTGTGTGCGCGCATGTGTCTTGCTCTAGCTCTGGGGCGCAGAACAGAACTGATGACTGCACCTTCTCTGCTGCTTCAGTGCGCCTCTGAATCTGAATCTGCGCAGTCCCAAAAATACAGCACGGTGCAGCAATGCCATCATTTGTGGCCTTGTGCCAGCGCAAATAAATAAACAAACAAACACGCAAAACAAACAAATACACACACGCAACTACACGTCCTAGCCTTCCTTTTGTTCTGAACAGACACACGAGCTAGCCTTGCCGACAATCCATCGGAGGTCTCTTTAAACGGTGGATGCTGCACACTGACTGGTTAAACCCCGCCTAGCCAGCCGGCCTGCACTGCAGCAGCACTGCAGCAGTGGACACAATCGAGCCCAGCCTCTCCTCTCCTCTCCTCTCTCCTCTGCAGAGCTGCGAGCTGGCCGAGGTTGCAGCGTCCTCTGCTCTCCACACGCACGTGTTTCCCCCGGCAGCACGGAGGGAGAGGGGGGGGGGGGGATAAAAATACTTGAGGGGGGGAGGGGCAACTGGAATTTAGGGCAGCCAATCACAACAGCATGCCTGGGGATTTGAGGCGGACTTGCTGATCGAGATTCCAGGTGTTCTGGGCAGAGATGGGCCGCTGTGGAGGAGGGGGAGGCGGGTCTGCGGAGGTGACGGACAGGTGGCATGCACATGAGTGAAGGGATGGAAAAGATGGGTGCACTTAGAGGAAGATCAAAACAAAAAAAACGAGTGAGAGAGAGCGAGAAGAGAAGAGAAGAGAGAGACAGATGGAAAAAAAAGCGACATTGCTGAGGAGTCCAACAGCAGTGCAGGTGGAGGGGGGGGGTAAACATGTCCATACGAACCTGGCTTTATAAAACCTGGCCTGTCAAAAGAACAGTCAGACGTCACACAACACAAGAAAAAAGGGCCCAGAAACGCTCACCACTGCTGGTGTGCACATCCGACACCAGCTCTTTTTTTTTTTTTTTTGCTACGTTACTCTCGCAGTCTTACACACTACCACAGCTCACACAGCATTCAAGAGTGTTACATCACATCTACAGGCTATGGGTGTGAGAAGCATGGCAACATATTCACGTGGTGACTTTCACTAGACTACCAATCATTACATAACTTGGGTTAAACATAAATATATATATAAAAAAAAAAACACATGAAAAAAAAAGGTGTTGGGGACTCTTAACTCCCAGGGGACAGTGAGATGAGAGAGAGAGAGAGAGAGCGAGAGAGAGGTGTGTGTATAATTCTACCCCCACTAAAGAGAGAGGGGGGGGGGGGGGGTAGAGTTTATGTGTGTGTGTGTGTCTTTGTATGTGAAGGGGGATTAAAAGGATTTTTTCTTATTTATGTTAAACCACAAGGAGGAGAGGTCTACAGAGATTTACTGTCCAGGGCAGTCTGAGGTGGGTGTATGTGTGTGTGTGTGTGTGTGTGTGTGTGTGTGTGTGTGTGTGGGGTAATGGGCAGTGGATACTGGATAGGTACCGTATGGGTACTGGGATGAGTGCAGGTGGCTACACTACACATGTGTGGCTGCTGGATTGGAGCTGATGATGATGATCAACTTCACTTACTGCTGCTGATCAAAGAGCACCAATCAGCTCTCAGCCCCTGAAAACCTCATGCCGCTCTCTTTCTGCTGCCTGTGTGTGTGTGTGTGTGTGTGTGTGTGTGTGTGTGTGTGTGTGTGTGCGTGTGTGTGTGTGATTGAGAGAGAGCTGCCCTGTGCACATCTCTCATCTCTTTGTCTTTGTGGCAAGGCGTGGTTATGGGGTGTGAGAGAGAAACTGAGTGCTACCTAGTTAAGGCATGCAAAGCAAATAACCAATGTTAGAGAACCAGATAGAGAGGAGAGAAGGAGGAGGAGAGTAAAGAACTCATTTATAAAGTAACAGAAAGGGAGTAGGTCAGAACCAAAGAAAGAGAAATAAAAACGAACACTAGGTCCCAAATGAAGAGCCACAGACCTCTAGCTGCCTACCAGTCACACACAATGAGAGGCAGGAGGAGGGGGGCAGAGGCAAGAACGCCAGACACACACACACACACACAATGCCCATAAGACACATACACACACACACACTCCCACACAGCTGTCACCGGGAGCCATCTCAATCACACACACGTCAGTGTGAGTGTGGGCACTGAAAATACACTACTGATAAGCCTTTGAAGCCGGGGGTCAAATCATCCCTGGACAACTGCATGCATATATCAATATGCAATGCATGCAGTGTGTGTGTGTGTGTGTGCGTGTGTGTGCGTGTGTGTGTGAAGAATCAAAAATGGACAGCTGTGTGGAGTGTGCTCTGTGTGCAGGGCTCAGGCCTTCCACCCCTCTCCATAGACAATAGTGCAGGAGCATGAGAGAGACTTCAGTCAGCCATTGGCTGGGGCACCTGTCCTTGCTCTCCCTCCCCACCGGCGGCACGGAGCAGAGGTGTTGCCGTACGGCGTACGCACCTCCTCCTGGGTCAGAATCGGAGTGGACGCCCTGCAGAACTCCTCGGGTGACGAACCACCGTCATTTCCCGACTATTAGCCGCGGCATATACATTGATTTAGCAAAATTTCTTCAGCTATGAGGTTAATACAGGGGGGGCAGGTAATATGGTGTTAATATGGTCTTGTTTCTTTTAACTTCCATAAAACACTGTCCTGCGGCTTATATGCGGGAAATTACTGTACGGCCTCTGGCCACTCGAGCGCTGGCCAGCCTCGCGTGTTCTGATAACCATCGGCTGAATGAATGAATGAATGAGCCTCTGTGCAGCGGCTGTTTGCTTAAGAGGAACATTGCTGCATCTAGGAGGTAGCAGATGAATTAACTCAGTCTTTCAGTATAGCGCTAACGCATGACCGAGGAAAGTGCTCAAAACAGTAGACCTAAATAATTAGTACCTAATGGCGGTTTCAAAATAAAGTGCGCTTACTCTGTCATTCTGTTAATTTTTTTATTTCTATCAATGCAGCTAAAGACATTGTTTACTGTTTGGTTTTTGTTTATGTAAAGCACATTGAATGACCTCTGTGTATGAAATGTGCTATATATATATAAATATAAACCTGACTTGACTCGACACTATCTCTAATCTTGCAGGGCTATTCACAAGCTGAGATACTCAGTTGTGGGCGTTGCTGAGCGTGCGTGAATGCCGCCACATTAGTGCACTAATAAACGCTTTATGTGAACACAGAGAACTGTGCCCAGAGCCAGCCTCCTGCTGCTCCTGCTGCTGCATCCTGTCCGTCTCTATCTCTCCGGCCTCCCTGTCTCGCTCTGCCGCCGCCGCTGATGATGATGATGATTCATAGCACTGCAGAGAGGCTTCGTGACTCACGTCTTTAACGCGACCTCCGGGGGTCAACAGGAAGGGCACCTTCACCTAACTTGGCCCGAGGTTCTCTGCAGGAGGGCGCTGGCTGGCAAGCGTCCACTCCACCACGTCCAGCTGGATTTTTTTTTTTGGGTTGTGTGGAGGGCAGCCGCTAATGCTAGCAGAGGCCATTGTTGTTGCCATTGTTGTGGGGGAGGGAGGGAGCGAAGGATAAGCCTCAGTGAGAGAAAAAGAGAGAGAGAGGGAGAGAGAAAGAGAGAGGGGGGAGGGAGAGAAAGAGAGAAAGGGAGAGACAGAGAGAAGCTGCCTGCGATATTATCTACGTGCCTTGTCAGCGAAAAATGCAGTCCCAGTTGCACAAGCACCATGCCAGCACATAATGACAGAGGGTACTGTACACCGAATCACTGTGTTGGAGAGAGAGAGAGAGAGAGAGAGAGAGAGACAGATAGAGAGAGAGAGAGAGAGAGAGAGAGAGAGAGAGAGAGAGAGAGAGATAGAAATAGATGGAAGACAGAAAACAGAAAGGGGGGGGCAGAGGTAGAGGGTGACAGGGGAGAGAGAGAGAGAGAGAGAGAGAGAGAGAGAGAGAGAGAGAGAGAGAGAGAGAGAGAGAGAGAGAGAGAGAGAGAGAGAGAGAGAGAGAGAGAGAGAGAGAGAGAGAGAAGCGTTACGAGGAGCCCCTAAAGACAGTAGAAGGAAAGCAGAGCGTGCAGATACAAACCGGTCAGAGCTGCTTAGCTAATTTGGGCCAATTCGCTGCAGGAGAGAAATGTCGAACACCCCAAGTTGTGTACAATACGGAAAATATCTGGCACATACTGTCCCAACACACACACACACACACACACACACACACACACACACACACTTACAGACAGACACAGACACAAGTACTTTAAGAGTATAACACTTTCTCCAACACCCACACACACACACACACACAATAATGGACACTGCACCCAATCGTTTATCTCAGGCTTTCTCCAGCCCCGCCTCCATGTCTGTGGAGTGGATGACACACTGAGAGCGAGGAGTCCAACCAGCAGCCTTGACCAGAGAGGCTGGTCCACTGCAGGGCAAATGTCTGTGTGGGTGGCCGTGTGGCCGTGTGGCCGAGTGTGCGCAGGGACATGAGAGGATTGCAGAGAGGAGAGAGAGCATGAACTAGTACCTTTATTTGTGCGTGTGTGTGTGTGTGTGTGTGTGTGTGTGTGTGTGTGTGTGTGTGTGTGTGTGTGTGCTAGTGTAAAGGCTCGAAGGAGTGCGTGTTCCCCACATGGCTAAATCTGGTAATGAGCCTCGTCCTAGTTTTATTTATCCACCCACAGTGACAGGGTGCCAGTGGACATCAGGCTATAATTAACCTTGCCCCCATGCAGTTCACCACAACAGGAGACGGGCCAGGGCATGGCGATGGCTTGTTCTCAAGCTCTCGAGTTAGTCTGGTCTTCTCCTTGTTACATGCGCCATACAAAATATATTACCAGCCTGAGTTTCACTAATGAATCCTCTGAGGAGAAACAAACAGTGCACCAGTAATGTGTGCCCTTTTTCCCCCCTTCAGTGTGAGCGTGTGGGCGTGGGCGAGCTCAGGCCCTCCGCAGCCCACTTCAGTGGAGTGTTTGTTGGGGATTCTGGTGGATGAAGGGCTCTTGGCGCTCTCTCGTGTGCACGGCGCGAGAGGGGATAATGGCCTTTCTCTGCGCCCAATCGAGAGCCGGACAGCGGCCGACAGCGCCGCTGCACCTTGGCGCTAGTGCAGCCTCGGCAGGGGCAGAGTGGAGACCTGAACGCGGCCGTCGCCATCGAGCGTAAAGCCCACAAAAGCCCACTGAGGAGTGAGTGCCAGGAGAGAGCTGATGTACCCTAACGCAGTGTTTAGGGCAGGCCAGACATTAAAGCCTGCGATCGCTAGAGACCACTCTCACTACCTGCCGCAAGTGATCAGGAGACGCCACCATCTAGAGGGCTAGTACACGTGCAAGTTAGTGGTCAGACAGGGGTGAGGGGAAATGAGAATTGATCAGCGCAGTAGTGCGATAATTTACGGCACCCAATTCCAAATACTGTTTGCGTCCATCAGTGAAGAAAATCACAACAAAACTCTGAAAATGACTGACAAGATGCATCCCACTATTACTGGTGATGGTCAAAATCAGAGCACTAACCAAAGGCTGGTCAACATATGACATACACCCGGGCTTGTAGTTAGAGGTTGTGAGTGACCACAGGAACAGGGCTCACAGTCAGAGGGAATGGCATGCATTCATTTGTGGCTAGAGGGAACATCTGACCTCCACCGATGAGCTGGTGGCCATAGCAACAGGAGCTAGGGCAGCTCTGGTGGGTTACTCTACTGCAATCCGTGCAGCTGTGTGCTGCAGCTGCTGATGTGTCCAACACAAAGCTCTCACAATGGGCTGATTGTAACTGTGTGTGTGTGTGTGGGGGGGGGGGGGGGGGGGGGGAGCCCAAGCTGTGCCTGCATTACTGTATGTGGAGGACACCTACACGAGTAGTAGAAGACTCATCAGTGATGCTTCATCACATGTTCCACACAACATGCAAATAACAGTGTGAATTTGAACGGTCATGTGTCTCAATGTGTGGGTAGCTTTGAGCAGACTAGTTCCCTCTATTCAAGTCTGCATGCTGATCTTGCTGTTAATTTCATCTGTCTGATTCCAAGTAAACAGGGAACAAACACTATCTCACTAACTAGTACTTCTAGTACTCGTCACTGGCATTTATTCCTGTGAGCTTAAAGGTCTTGTCCAAATGAGTACATGCAAATTACAATGCACATTTCACTGACCTCTACAGTCAGTTTTACATAAGAAAAGCAAAGGAATCTCCTGATGTCTGCAGTTGTGGATGCACACAGAGCGCTGGCACTCCTGGAGCATGTGCACAGCTGAGCTGCATCTGGCGGGCGGTCGCTCTGCTTCCCTTCGGGGTCAACGCTCTGGAGAGCAGAGGCCCAGGCAGAGCCGAGCCCCGCAGCTGAGACGGACACACGTGAGCAGAGTCCGCAGGCTATCGCAGATGGGCGAAAATTACGCTGGACTCGTGCGTGCGTGTGTGTGTGTGTGTGTGTGTGTGTGTGGGGGGGGGGGGGGGTGCTTCTGACCTGACAGGCGCCGATTAAGACGGTGTAAAGAAAGGGTGTGAGGGTTACAACAGTGTGCGATCCACTCCACAGATTCTGTGCCGTTTCAACTTTGGAAATTTGAATTGTCCACTTTTAATCAAAAGTCTAATGACTTAATCTACTTACTGTCTATAAAGACAAACACTCATACTCACTCGCACAAACACACACAAACACACAGGCAGAGCTAAGAACATTTAAAAAACAAAAACAAAAAAAGCAGTGGTCAGATATGGTCTCTTCTACATCTTAAGTAAGTGCATGGGGAAGTGTGGGGGACTTGCAAAACATGGCAATAAGGGAGGGAGGCAATGCAAAAAAAGTGGGTGGGGGGGTCTAATGATACTCTTGGGAGATACTGATTAAGATCTAGGTCTTGGGGGGTGGCGTGGGGAGGAGGCATGTTTTATACCATCACATATTTTTTAAAAAAAGGGGGCAATGGACTGGGGTGGGGCTGGGAGGTATTCCTCTATCTAATTCTCAATCATTCACTCTCATAGATGGTCTGCAGTCAGTCTAGTCCAATCACACGGCACTACAGGTGCGGCCTTACCGATTCTATGGGCTTGTCCAGGGAGGCCTGCTCCAACTCCAGCTGGCCCTCCTCATAATGGTCAAAGTGATTTCCCCCCTGTGAACACACAAATGGACACACACACAAGAGACATCAGAACAGATATCATTATCCACCAATATACGCACATCGAAAAGTGTGTGTGTGTGTGTGTGTAGGGGGATACAGCTGTTTCATATTCATTAGTCTTGACTGTCCTCCTGAGTTGGCCTAAATACATTGTTGTCCACTATGATTGTCCTACCCCCATCTAGTGCTCTCTTTCTCAAGTATTTCTTCAAGGGTGGAGAAGATGGAAATGCTACCGTCAAAATGGTGGCCCACATTCTGAAACTGAATCCTCACGACCTTCAGTAACCTTTAAGAACTTGTACAGAGAGACAGCAGATGCCTTGATCCCTCCAGCTCCCACCCCAGACACTGGGGAAGGCACCCGGGAGGTGTTCTGGAGGCCATGCTCGCCCTTTCACACACTTCAGATGTTTATGTCTGAAAATACACACACACTCCACCGGAGACCTCCCATGCCACAGCACAGCACTCAGAGCCGAGGGGCCATTGGCAGAGCTGTGGCGTTGTCACCAGGCAGGCTGAGACGACTCGACTGTGTGACACGCTGCTGCTTTGGAAGCACACTTGCATCTCTTTGGAATCAAAAGGAGAAAAACAAGTACGTTGTGAGCAGCTGGGCCCCCCCCAACACTGATATACAACTGAGTTCTGGCTCACCTCTTGCATATCCACACACACACACACACACACACAAACACACACACTTGCACACATGCACGCACGCACACGCACACAGCCAACTGGCAAAGTTATCAGCACAAATCCCACAAGCAGCCAAGGGGACTCTGCAGTCCTCCCTGCTCTCACCCTGACCCCAGTTTCAGGTAAAAAGCCCTCACTCCGCCCCGCCAACAGCACCCAGATCCAGCCAATTACAGCTGCCAGAGGAATGACGTTCAGCCAGTCCCACAGAGAGCCAACTTTCATAAACAGCCAAACAGAGCAGAGCAAAGCCCTGAGGACAAACCACTGACATGCAATAGTCCAACAGTTGCACCAAAATATTTATTCAAATGATCCAACAAATATTTAGACGCGTCACCTCACCTACTCAACAGCAAAACGTACTGTTTTTGTCATGCTTCAGACAAATGTGCCCTCATCATGACCAAGGCCACTCCTTGTACCTGCTTGGCAGAGCATAACTAAAACAAGCACAATTTTCCCACCCTTCTGTTCTGCAGCTTATTTACTTCCTATGAGGCAAAGAAATACAGCTTGGCTCTGGTGAGACCCGGGCACCCGATAATTCATATAAGTACAGATGCCAGCATTCAGCCTATTCAGTAGGCAGATTGTACATTTTGGCAGCCTCTGAACAGAGAGTTCAGCTGTGCATTGGCATGAGAGGGGCCTTGCTGTCAATCCCCTGCTTCCTATTGGGCTTTGGCTAGTGCACAGCCTGTGCTCTAAAACCTCCTGCAATAAGTCCAGGATGGATGGTACAGAAAAGAGTAATCAATGACACGTAGTGTAAATGGATCATCTGACGTCGTCTCAATTAGCGTCATAGACTCATGTCGTGGCCAGGTCTGGACTGTGCCTTACACCTGAGTCACATGGGTAACTCTCCACAGGCATCAATAAAGGCTGGCTAACTCGGGTTACAGCAAAACAATGTAGAAGCACAAAAGATCACACTCAAGACAGCCCATGTCATGAATGGGAATACATTCTACTGAATAGGTGAATGAATTTGAATCTTTGGGAGATACCGGAATGTACAACTATAAAAATATGAATGAAAACACTTTCATTTTCATGGAGTTAAGGGATTTGGGTGAATTTTAGAAAAAAATACAGCTACTACTAGCAGCATATATCATTATCATTAGTACATACAGTTAAACTATGTACAGTTACACATCACTATGAACATAATCTCAAATGTGGTCTTAAAATATCTTCTATTCACTAAACAAAAGGAGAGAAAACAAAACTCTCCAAACCTCGCAAAGAGTATCTTCTACTCACGACCCTTGTGAACCACATACAAGTCACACTGCTATAACAACATTATAAGACATTAGCGGTTATCTATTGCTCCAAAAGCAGCAACCTAACGGTCATCCTCTTTTCAGCACTTCTGGGAAGTGGCCCAGGTCCTTAACTGCATTTCCCCCCACAAATGTTTTTCTCTCTGAGCTCTGAATGTTTTGCCCCTGGCTCAGGCAGAGCAGTAGACAGCATTTGCCAGTTGTCCTAAAGCCTTGCATGGTGAGCTGGAGGCACAGTTGTTCATCTGCGTTAAGAGCACAGACAGTGTTACTGGGACAAAAGCCTTTGAGGGGACAACTACTGCTGCAAGCCCAAGTCACAGTGGCATGTGCCTGGGTGAGCGTGTTAGACGTTTACAGGCAACACACTAAGCTCCCGCAACCACAGAGCCCCTTATTAGGCCTATCCCCAAATGCACAGCGACAATGAGTTTACAAATGCACCACACTAAAGAAGGCAGAATATAAACACTGGGGTGGGGAGAGCAAGAACAGAACCTGGAGGACAGTGTCCTACCAGGAACACACAGCTCCAGCAGCATGCTGCCAACATAGCTGGCAAACTCGACTGGGTAAGAAACCCTGTATCACACCTTTCTTTCAGCAGTGGCTCGAAGCCTTGCCAAATGTCACGGGAGCTTGTTTTTTGGCTGCCAACCCAAAACAAAAGCGTCTCAGCCCTGGATATGATCTCATACCACGCAGTGAAGTAAATACAATCTGTTCTGACCTCTTCGGACCCTGGCCACTTGGGAAACTGAAATGGATTCAACTCTATGGTTTCAGTCCCAAACATTTCAAGTGCATCTATACAAGATATCCGTGATGAAAGCCCTTCACAATAACACTGATAACACTACTCCATCTAAGGACAAAGGGAAGTTTTCAAATCCATATGCTAACCGTGCAGAGGCTCAAAACAGTCCTTCAGCAAAACAAAGACACATCAGATCCTTATAATATTGAATGTAACTTATTCAATCAATCCCAAACATTTCAAGTGCATCTAATCAAGATACCAGTGAAGAAACCCTTCACAATAACACACATTACACTATTCTATGTAAGGACAAAGGAATGTTTTCAAATCCATAACCATGACAAGGTTCAACAGACAGTCCTTCTGCAAAAACAGAGACATATTTAATCCTATTTTTTATTTAATGTAACTTATCAAAATGAGCCAATCATGTCTGGTCTACTTAAAATAGTGCCCAAACTGACGTACTTCCCAGCCTGAGCCATGAAGACATGGCAATATTGGCCATAAATTCAGTTAACTAATGCAGCTGAAAAACTGGGAAAAGCCTCATTGCATTATAATGTAGCCAGTAAGGCTACTAAACCAAATCTGTCAGCATTTTCCTTTCAACTTCTATTTAGTGACCTAGGCCAAGCACGCAATACAGTCTGCTTATGTGAAAAGTGCAAAGCGTTGCCTAAACTGTCAGAGGCTGTCCATCATTTGAATTACCTTGCTGCATTCAGGGAAGTGCAATAACAGGTGACTTGTAGCTTGTGTTTTGCCCCTTAACGTGTATAGAAAAACAGATAACTAACACATGAATCGTTCGCTTGTTTAGAAGCATGAAAGACATATTATTTCAATATTGCAATTTGTGGTTTCAGGACTAGTTCGGCTACGCATTCATCTGGTGCAGGTGGAGGAAGACGGTCTACTCTCAAGCATGCACATCTCCCGTCCCAACCGATGTTTCTTGGAGAATACCACCATTTGACTTCATGTGTCACAGTCTGGGACAGCTAAGTTAGCCAGCTAGCCATTTGGGTAACGTTGGCTAACCATCTGGCTAGCTAGGTCATGGGCAAATAGCTAACTGGCTACCCACAAAACTACATAGCAGCTTCCCCGACCAAGGTCACGAAACTAAATGTACTACCGATAACAACACAGGGCCCTCTGTCATGGTATACCAAATTCACACGAAACTGTCAGTGAATGCATTAAAACTGTTTTGCCTGTCTCCCATTTGAGCTGACTACCTCCTTAGCTAGCTAGCATGATTAGTTATCAACGGGCTGCTAACCTGTTCAGTCGTTGTAGTTAGCCAGTTTGCCTGCTAACATGTCATGCAGCTAGCTGCGCGAGAGAATACAGAATGAAACCTGGAATTATTTTCCTCCGTTCTGAGAACAACAGCAACGCATCTACGGACATATTACTGACTGTGAAGTCTAACAATTACATTTTCCATGACCATAACCCCGATTTCAAGCACAATTTACCTGGAAATCACGTTCTTCGTTGAACCTAGAAAATCTGTCAGCCATTTTCTGACCGCAGCTCCTTTCGTCTTTACTAAAGGCTGGAGCAGCCTCGGCGTTGTTGTCCCTTCCTCGTTCTAAACGCCCACCAAAGACGTCAGATGATGAAAGAAGCCAATAGTAACACATAGGATACCGTGATTGACATATTCTTCAGCCATACATTGGCATTTTAAATATCAAATGATCGAACGTTAGACCCTGCTGTATATGAGTTTTATATTTGGCGAATTTGACTGTCAAAAAATGTCATTTCTTTTATCTTTTTTTTCCCGTAGGGTACTATAAATACATCGTTGTAATGGCATTAAAATGTTAGCATATATGCACGGTTTGCATGGGAATAATTCATACCTTAAGTCTCCAGCTAATGTTAGGTTAGGCCTACTTTACTAATGTAAGGGAGTCCTCTGGTGGCTCATTGTTTTTTGCAAACATCCTCTCATAAATAATTTTAAAAAAAAAGCCTAAATGATACTTAGCATTATTAATTATTAAAAATGAATATGAAAATAGGATTGTTTTGTAGAACATTGAGCACTTAAGAATATAGAGATTTCCAATTCATTTGTCAAATAATTTCACAAAAAACCCTCAGATAGCCTACTCTCAAAACAGGTATAGGCCTAATCCTCCGAATTTCAATCATCATCTCACATTTCTCTTTGGTTGCTGACAATAAAACCTGCAACAACTGTTTTCTTGTGGCCACTGCTAGATTCAGGTGAAGAATGATTGGTATAATCATCCAGTCCCAGCGACCCATCACTTTCCGAAATAACTAATGGATTACTAATGGACAATCTATTCTCTACACTGGACTATTTGAACTTTCATTGTCATTGTAACTTTCAAACTACAAATGACTGTACTGTAACTGACCCAAGGCAGATGGGTTGGGCCCTTGAGTCGTGGATCTGTCTGAGGTTTCTTCCTATATGTATCTCTAATTCTAGGGAGTTTTTCCTTGTCCCTGTTACTCATGGGCTCTCTTTGAATGTCTAACACTCTGTAAAGCGCCTTGAGACATGTGTAATGTATTGGCGCTCTATAAGCGACATTAAATTGAAATTGAAATTGAAATTGAAATTGAAATTGGATATAGGCTACCAGTAGTCTGTCTGTGGCTGCTTGCACTTCTCCCCAGTGATTACTCTGAGCTAAACATGCAAATGAACTCAATATTTTTTTTATAAATTAGATGTGAAATTATTTAGGCTATTGACTAGTTGAAGCTATGTCTAATTATCAAAATATGACTTGATTTCACTCCACTTGTTAGCCTATTGGAACCCAGCTTAAATGGCCACACTCTCATAGCCAGACACAGTCTCTGACCAAAGTACTATACCCTTACCCTGCCCGATCTGTTCCTCAGAATCTCCCCAATACCCGTGTGGCAATCAGTCTTTCTCTGTTGCCCCCTGACTATGAAATGCACTCACCCCACCCATTAGGCTTGCCAACTATTATACTCCTCTTTAAAACTACTCATAAATATTCTACATACATTTTGGTTAATTCTCTTGTCTAATTTGTGTTAATACTTGTAGCTTAATGTTCTATGTATTTACGCTAGTGTGTCTTGTGTGCACAATAGGCCTGTGTCTGTCTCCCTGTTTGCATATTGTGTTTTGTGCTTGTTTTGTGTATTATGATTGTGTCTTTTTTTTTTTACTGTGTTTTGTGAACTGTATATTTTCATGTTGTTGTAAAGCACTTTGTGGCTCATGATTGTGAAAAGCACTATAGGCTATAAATGTTACCTACCTACTTATTTATTTACATCTTAATTACTCTTAGTCTACGTAGGATGAAGTGAATTTGTTTTGGGCCTATCGTTATATTTTGGGGAAAAGGTTTTTTTTTTTCAAGGTAAGTGTCAAGGCATTCAGAAATAGCATATCCATATTATGAACGTTTGAAAAAACATTAACACATTTTTGTAGTTAAGTTTGACCAGTATTGGCCTATACACAGTGTTGCTACGTTTTTTTAATAACATATTGAGACACTTTTATAGCATTCATTAGTAGGTGTTTGTATGGGTTCACCCAAGTTAATACGTTTATATAGGCCTAAATAATCAATGGCAGGCAGCCAAGGTAGGCCTACATGACAGTAATGGCATTTTCACGGTTGAAATTGGTCACGTGACCTTTGACAAGGATGCTGCTCTATAGTTTTTATTTTTAACCACTAGAGGGGAGTAGACACAAGTAAACAAATGACTGTCTTGGTGACTTTATGAACTGATTGTGTACTGTGTGTGTGTGTGTGTGTGTGTGTGTGTGTGTGTGTGTGTGTGTGTGTGTGTGTGTGTGTGTGTGTGTGTGTGTGTGTGTGTGTGTGTGTGTGTGTGTGTGTGTGTGTGTGTGTGTCTGTGTGTGTGTGTGTGTAAACATGTCAGAATCATTTGTTTAAAGCACCATTAAATATTCTGCTGTATTAACTTTTTCAGTTTGTGTAATATTGCAGAAAGGAAATATGTAAAGAGTAGCCTATTTTACACTCAAAGTGAATTGAGTCATCAACCAGCTCATCAACTTATTAGCCATTCATGAAGAAACAGACCAACTATGTTTGTTGTTGGACTCAGGCAGGGTGCTCAACCATGAAGGCTATGGCTATGAAGGTAGCCTAGGTGGATAACTTTTCTGAAAGACCGAAGAAGGCACTGGATTGCCTGTGTTTGATTATCTTCCTCTTGACTAATCAAAATCACCTATGTAACCTTTCGAGGATATGATCTGTGACGGTGAAATATATTTTTTGGTCTAGGTATATATTATTAGTTACATCTCTACCTAATTAATTTAGTGTCATTGCAAATGTAACAAAAAATAATTGGGGAAAATGAATATATCAACATGCCTGTAAAATAATCCAGCAGTCAAGTGCTTGTGCATATTCGTGTTAATGCTGACTGAAAAGGATGTGCATAAGAGAAGGCTACATTCCCTACATCATCATTAAAACTGAAAAAAAGAAAAAAAAACACCACAGAATAACTGAGCACGGGTATTGATCTGATTTCTTCTCAAATTGCTCTTACAGGCTTTGAGGAAACCTTGCTACATTGCGGCACCCTGCGGCGTATAGGCTACAAAATGTTAAGTTTACTTTCGCTTTTCAGTACCACTCCTACCTTTGTATTTGAACGCGCTCATTTGAGACATTTTGAAGTGTCGCTCATCTGATGTTAAAGGGTTCTCCGATAGGCCTTCGCAACGTAGATATTCTCAGTCGATCTAACGTGGTAAGTAAACACCATGTTTCATTTAAAATGTCGAATTGTACGTTTACAAATCCAGTTGGTGGACTTTTTAAAGAAGTTGATCGTATTTATATCCATGAAATGGCGGAGGTGAGGAAATGAGGAAGTGTATGTGTGTGTGTGTACAATGCGACAGCGATGGTTTCCTCGACCATCTAGCGTAGTCTATACGCTTCATTTGCGATTAAAGTCATACTAGTCATATTATATTCACTCCGTTGACTTAAGACCATGCTTGATTAATGTACGCTTTGAAGTTGTTCCACGGGAGACAATTTAACAACGCAGGAAAGGTGTATAGCCTTTTAGATCTATCTGCGCTCTAGTTCTTTAATGCATGTATGGCTGTAAGTATAAGGCCTAATTGTGTTTAGCCTGCTTCATAGCTTCATGTTGATTAAACAACATCTGGACGATTTCCGTAGTCTCTTGTAGGCTGTGTAGTTGCATGTTTGCATTGGTGCATGCGTTTAGGATAATTTCAAACTCACTGCAATGATTCTCAAATAAGCCTTTTTTGCACATAATATGCCTTCAGCATCTTTTGTAAGGCGCGCGTCTTCTCTGTCTGCCTGTATAATCTGGAAGTGTTTTCTTTGTCTGTATTATCTTTTCACAGCTGTATGGTTACTGAGGTGCATGCCTATTATCAATACTAGGCCTATACCATTAGCCTACTGCTAATAATAATAATAATACAAATAATTAAATATGTGATAAGCTTTTGTAACTCTTACTTTAGGCTTTGGTTGTTCCTCTCACCATCATGGTGGCAACTAAATGACTAAACAGATTAATTGAGAAAACGTATGGGTCTGACATGAGACATGGGCATATACATTCAGGCATTATGTTCAATTTAAATAGAATAAGCAGTTTTCAAGGAAATTGAAAATTAGCAAGTTAAGTTAAAGCATAAAACTGTTTCTCATTTCAGAACATGGCATCATGTCTTCGCCAAATGTGTGTGTGTTTTTCAAAAATCAACTTCCTTTTTTCTATATCCAGGAGCGAGATAACATTTAATCCACAGTCTTTGCACAAAGCCTGTGTGTTTTAGATGACCAGGTTTTTACCATTTTTACAGCAGAGTCTCCAAAACTGCTATTTGGTGCCGTGCTGCTGTGCTGTGTCCCTGGCTATCTGACTGTTATCCAGTCAGGTGTGGATGTAGGGGGCACCAGGCTTGTGGGGGTGTGTGAGTGGGAGGGTGGGAGCTCAGAGGCCCGGAGAGATCGTAAGGCCTCATAGACACAATGGAAGCACAGTAGGGATGCAGCTCATGGCAAACCTGACTCAAGCATGAGGTATCCAGTACATCTGTGTGGGTGTGGATGAGTCAGTGTTTGCTTACTCTCTCTCTCTCTCTCTCTCTCTCTCTCTCTCTCTCTCTCTCTCTCTCTGTCCTCCTCCATCCCTCTGGCTTTCTCTGTCCCTCTCGTCTCTATCTATTTCCGTGTGTGTGTGTGTGTGTGTGCCTGTGCTCATGTGTTTGTCTGCATGCACACACGTGTGTGTGTATGTATTTGAAAACATTTAACCTGTTGCCTGAGGGTTGCTGAGTGAATTGGATCATGGAATGGCATTGGTATTTCTCTCCATCCTTCCTGTGAAAGAAGTGATTTGTGACTGTCGTTGCAAATTCCTAGTCGTGTAAATTCATGCTCTGTGTCTCACATCCTTAATACCCAAAGAAAGGGTTGCAGTGTGGCCTATGATTGCTCCATGGAATTGGGCTAATTCCATTTAATCATGCAAGCACACACACACACTTGTACACATAAGTGTTAATTACAGAAAATGGTGCTTTAGTCACTGTAGTCATACACACACAACATAAGACGGGGTGATATTTGGCTGTTATGAGTGTGCTGCTTCAGTCAACATTGATACAAAACAAGGAAGTTGGACGATCTTTGGTTATTATTTCTCTATTTCACAATGAAATGAATGGCTAAACAGTCATACTGCACTCCGAAGGAAACCACAACATGCCCCTATTGTCGCCTATTGAGACGGCGATGAATTGTATATGTTCAAAATGGTAACTGGTGAATTTCTTTACATCAACTGATGTAATACTCTCTTAATGTTTTGTTGATTGGTGGTTGGGTTTCATTTGACAAGACGGCACACGTGTTAATCCTTTATCTTTCATGGGAACAAGATCTAACATGCTATCGGATGAAGCTTTAAAGGAAGTTACTGATATTAAGTAGTAGCCTTTCAGATCCCCATAGCCCGAGATCCCAGTCCCGTCTGTATAACAAATGGGCCTATCACATAAGATTTACAGTATGTCATTGCAAGTTATACATTTGCAGCTGTAAAGCTGTGTACAATAGGCTACATAGTATGATATTACAAGTTGTACTTTGTATACATGTTGTAAATCTATAATAACCTGTTATAGCGTATAGAGATATGGGCCTATCACATAAGATTTACAGTATGTCATTGCAAGTTATACATTTGCAGCTGTAAAGCTGTGTACAATAGGCTACATAGTATGATATTACAAGTTGTACTTTGTATACATGTTGTAAATCTATAATAACCTGTTATAGCGTATAGAGATAGAGATTTCACCCTAAGAATAGTGTATATAGTGGTCTATTAGGACTCCATGGCATGTGTGCCTTTTGCTGTATTCTTGATTGTGGAAGAAAGAGGTGAGAAGCAGCTTGTCAGCATGTTGGCAGCATGTTAGGTCGTGTTACCTGTAGCAGATACCCAGAAGTAGACATCAGCAAAAAACCTGTCTACCTGTTTTCCCCCCTTCCAGCCAACATGACATCTGTCATCCATCATTATGAATGGCCTGATGAGTTTCACCTCTGTTCTCTGTACTTCTCTCAACTTCCGTGTTCTTGTATCTCACACCCGTAATTATACCGCCTGGAATGTCACAGTGTAACTGTGGTTCAAAGTCGGTAGATCTGTTTTAAACTTGTTCTCCCAGCAACTGACTCTCAGTTCTCTCGTAAACAGTGATAAGGGTCACACATGTTGTTAAGCCTTTGTGAAGATGTGGAATAGTGTGTAACCAACAGGTCCCTCCCTGAAGTCGTTGTCCGAAAACTATGAGCACTGAGCCTGTCTTCTTCCAACAAACAAACCCGACTGTAAAGAGAGCAGCATGTCTTTTTTGGGCCAACACTCTCAAAAGATTGAAGCTGACAAAGAGGGGAAAGGGTCCATTAAACAAGTCCAGCTCATGAGGAACTGCTTGGGCAGGGACTGTTGATAGAGAGTGTGTGTGTGTGTGTGTGTGTGTGTGTGTGTGTGTGTGTGTGTGTGTGTGTGTGTGTGTGTGAGTGTGTGTGTGTGTGTGTGTGTGTGTGTGTGTGTGTGTGTGTGTGTGTGTGTGTGTGTGTGTGTGTGTGTGTGTGTGTGTGTGTGTGTGTGTGTGTGTGTGTGTGAGAGACAGAGAGGAGAGGGCAGAGGGAGGGAGCGACAGGCTGAGAGTCTCACTGAGAGGGAGGGGTGAGTGAGGGGAAACGGAGATGGCTTTCCCGTAAATCAGCCACAGCCAATCACAAGCTGCCTCGCTCGCCTCACTCAGCTGGACGCATGCCAGAGGAGAGAGAGAGAGAGAGAGAGAGAGAGAGAGAGAGAGAGAGAGAGAGAGAGACTGTACTGCTGCAAGGTTGACACGACTGTTGTCGAAGTCTGTAAATGCACACTTTTCTTCCTGAGCTGGGGACAAAACGAATCTGTCCGTGTCAGAGAGGAAGCGAGGGTTCCTGCCTCAGCCTGCCCCAGTCGGTATGTCCACGCTTTCCCTTCTCTCTTTGTCTCTCTCTTTTCTCCCTCCTCAAGCCTCTCCTCTTACCAGTCTATGAGGAAGCTAGCCGCGCTGCTGCACACTGAAGCTCAACAGGTCTATGGGTCCGCATGGGTATCTGTGTTCTGTTTCGGCGGAGGTACAGTATTGATGTTAGTGTCTTACAGACAGCCTTGTTCTGGTCCACAGGCTGGGTGTGGGTTTGTGCTGTGCTCATACAGGAAGCAGAGGATATGTAAGACGTATGGTGCACTTTAGCTGGAGCTGGAGTCTTGGTGTTGACAGGCAGCAGGAGTATCGAGCATGCATGTCCTGGGATCCTGGTGTTGACAGGGAGTGGAAGTATAATATATGCATGTAAGGAGTTCAAAGTGCTCTTTTAAATACAGTGAAGTTATTTATTGTCAATGGAAAACATGAGCCGTTAAGCCAGCTTACATGTTCTCGTATGGCTGTTTTTGAAACTTAGTGACATGATATCAATTGTTTTGTCTTCATGCCATGTGGAATTTAGGCAAACACGGTCTGCGATTGATACTTGTTGTTTTGACTTATGGAAGTTTAGCCTTCTTTTAGTAAAGCGCATTTGGCAGGCATGCTTCTAATGATGTCACCGCACCTCATTGTAAGCTGAGGTGTGTGTGGATGTGTGTGTGTGTGTGTGTGTGTGTGCAAAGTGGATTAGCTGGGGTCAACAGGAGGCTCACTGATGCAACAGCCTGAAACTTCGAGTCTGGTTTGTGTAGCTAATGCAGCCAACCCCAATACAGAGTACAAAGCTATTAGCCACCTTAGCCATGTACAAAATGGCACTGGTTCTCTGACATCGTCCGTCTGTTTGTTTGCACGTTTTTTTTTCAGTCCAAATGTACATGATAAGAGTTTAGTTTTCTTTCTGTAGTGCAAAGCCCTGGCATTGGTGTTCAAGAAAATATTCTGAATAGGAACTGCACTTGTGGAGTGAAGAGAGAACACAATGAGTAGTTAGTAGTAGTTGTAGTAGTTTTATCTTCTTAAAGGGTGGGGTTGAATGTGGATTTCCTTAAAGGAGTGTTTATCAAAAAGTCCTTTATAGTGCACACTGAAAGCAAGAGTTATGGCTTTGGTTGGAACCACACTTGAAACCCATTGCAAGAATGAATACTGAAGTTCATTGAGTTGATTGTTTTACAGGAAAATGTGTACTTAAGACAGGGAAGTCAAAGTCCTCTCATGCAATTCCTTTGATAAAACTAGCTATAAGTGTGGGTTGGGCACACATTATCAGATAGTTCATGCAAGAAGATAAGCGTAATAGCTTAATACTCTTTTGCAAAACACAAGAATGGATTTGATCAAGGATTTCACTGGCATCATGTGTGTTAATTATTTTATCGGTAAATTGTGTCATCTTCATCAAAATCTCCATGTATGTTTTCCAATCTGGTAGTGAGTCTGAGGCACTTGAAAAGGTATTTTTTTAAAAGCCTTTATTAAACTTGGCTAAACATTAAAAATATGCCAACATGTTTCAGCCACAAATGGCCTTCCTCAGGGCCTACTGATGGTCATGTCCTATAGCATGATTTGACAGCTGATTTGAGACCTTGTTCAGATGTTCCACATATTTGAAACACTTCTCTGTTGTTGTTTTTGTCAATAGCAGGTGAAAGATGGCAGTAACTACGAGGAGGATTCTGAACTCCACCATGCCCTTCAGAGGGCCGGCCCTGAAGGGCTCCTTCGACAAGAGCATCTACGCCGATGCCTCCACAACAGAGCCCGACCTCAAGCAGAAGGGCAAGACAGAGAAGGTGCCCGGCGCTGACCACATATCTGACTTGCTGGTCAGAGTGTTGACCCAGGGGTCAGCAGAACAGGTCGGAACGGGCAGGGTGCCGGAGTGCAGCAGCCCCTTTATCGCCCAAGCACAATGTGAGTATCACAGCACAGTACGCCATAAGAGGACTCCACAGTCTGAGACTAATGGTCTGTACTGTATATAGAAAGCCCAGGAAAAGGCACTTAGCCATCTTCTCCCGTCTCTACAGGTGAATCTCAGGACTCGCAGGAGTTCTCTCCCACTGGCAGTGAGAAGTACAGGTGTCGAGATCCACAGCCGCCATATGAACAGAACAACAGGTATGACGCCACTCCGTCCTCTCGACTTGCTGTACCAGATTCATGCGGAACTTTCCCACCTCGCATCGTTGAGATGTCATGACATGCGTCGAACAGGTTAGCCTGTCCAATCAGCTACCCACACCTGCGTGAACTGCCACATTACCTCATCTGCCGAACATCCACTCACGTGCCTCTTGTCACCTTGACAAATAGCACCATGAGAACTACATCCGTGTGAAGGAGTGCATAGGCGGAAATAGCCTTCCACAAAGCCGTAGGGCTACATTCTCATTTGAGCCCCTTCTGTACAAGCCGGTTTCTCAGGGGTTGTCCCCGGTCTTTTCTCTTCCTCATACCCTGGATGCCCTTCAGAGACTAAAACTAAGTTTTGTGAATCTGAATCTTCCAGTCCGTGTCTGACTGGCTGTCGCTGTTGTCTCTCTCCCGCAGACACAGTCCCCACCAGAGCAGCCAGCGGGCCCCTGCGGAGGAGCTCGTTGCGCCGGCCACTGTGGACGGGCCGCAGCAGGTGGGCAAGAGGAGGCGCAAGCGGAAGCATCGGACCAGGCGGAGGGGCAGGAAGGAGCAGCAGCAGGAGGAGGCTGGAGGGGAGGTGCGGAGGGAGAGAGCGCACACCGGCGTGCCCGAGCAGGAGTCCGGAGAGATCCCACCACAGTTGCATCCCTTTCGCACGGCTCTGTCAGAGGTGAGGCCTCCACCTTACACACACACACACACACACACACTTAGATGCTTATTTCTATTTTTAATCCAAGTGGTGTATCAACACTTGTTACATACACCGATTATCAAAACGTAAGTAAATGTAAGTAAAGTTGTGTATGTGGACACAGAAAGTCCATCCTAAAGAAATATTCAGGCCACACACACACACACACACACACACACACACACAGCTCACTCTCCTGTTTTGTCTGACCCTTGACCTCTGTGTGTGTTGACCATCCATAAGGGGGGGTTGTCAGAGTGCAGCAGCAGCAGCAGCAGCGGCGATGAGAGCGGTTGGGTCCAGGAGACTGGGGACTGGGTGACCCCGTCATCCCGCCACCACTGCCTCCCTTTCGGGCAGCCGAGCCTGGACGCCGGTGGCCCCGGCTCCGCCACGGATCTGGCCGTGCAGTCCTACAGGAACACGGTGAACTACGAGGACAAGAGAGACGGGAGAGAGTACATCCCCCCCCTCGTGGAGGCCATAATGAGAGACTACAGGGAGAAGGAGGACAAACTGCAGGAGGAAGACGTCAATGAGGGCTTAGTTCTCCATGAGGTGCGGTTCTTAGACACACACACACACACACACACACACACACACACATAAATATACACAAACACACACTTTGTCTTTGATTGGTCTTTACTTGCGAGAAACCCAAAAAGCAGATGCCTGTGTTGCTGTACTGCTGCCTCCAAGTCCATGAAGGCTGATAAACATGCATGCACCCTTGTTAGCGCTTCCCTTTGATGTGGTGCCACTCTTCTTGTTTTCTACGATTCGAGGCTTTCCTGTTTACTAGTGGGCCAGTTCCTCTCTACTAAGAATTTCCCTCCCCCCCCACCCCCCCGACTCACATGATCAAGAGAAGCCACAGGCCTCTCTCATCTCATCTCATCTCATCTCAGCTCATCTGAGTAAATCGTCACTTTGACTGATCTTTACCCAAAGCCAATCCAAACCATACAAGACAGATTCCTGTACTGTTTCACTGATGTTGTAGCCCGCTAAATACAAGCTGGATTGTATTCTTGTATTAGCATAATCGGGCATAATAAGGCCTACGGACTTTTTGTCCTGATTGATGGTCATCATGGCTCAGTGGACCAGTGAGCCTTTGGTGGCTGTGATTCATGCAACCCTGTGTGACGTGCCTGCTGACCTCCTGTCCCATGTTGTTTGTCTGGTGGTGGCGTCTGTAGAAGCTGCAGCCGGTGGAGTTTGAGTACCGGGAGGGCCGCGAGTACACCAGCCGCCTCATCAAAAGCGGCTCCTATGGAGACGTGTGCCGGGTCCGAGACAACAGCACAGGCTTTGTGTGCGCCGCCAAAAAGGTTGGTGTGTGTGTGTGTGTAGTAGGTGTGTGTGTGTGTGTGTGTGTGTGTGGCTGTGGGTGTGTGTGTGTGAGTGTGGAAGGAAGATTCACGCCTTGGGCGTGTCCTTTTCATATGAATGTGCAAGTCTTTGTTTGCGTGTGTGTGTGTGTGCGTGTGTGTTTGTGGTGTGTGTTGAATCAAGTGTGTCATTTACAAGGAAGTTTCCTTCTGTATTTTTGTGGTTTCTTCCTTCGTCTGAGATGACTTCAAACGGTCACAGTTCAGCCTTTAAACAGTGTGTGTTCAAATGTATATATGAATTGTGTGTGTGTGTGTGTGTGTGTGTGTGTGTGTGTGTGTGTGTGTGTGTGTGTGGGTGTGTGTACGTGTGCTCAACAGCTTCTTCTCTGTGTCCTCAGGTGCCCCTGAGTCGCTTCAAGAGTGGGGAGGTAGGTGCGTGGAGCTGCCTGCTTCCTCTGGCCTGTGTGGTGGAGCTGTTTGGTGCCGTCCGCGAGGGAGCCAACATGATCCTCTTCATGGACCTCAAGTCTGGTGAGGACACACTATTACACACACACATACAATCCCCCCCTCCCCCAACACACACACACACACACACACACACACTTACACACAGTATCTCTCACACACACACATACACACAAGCACACACATATTATAACACCCCCCCCCACACACACACAGATACACACACTACAGTATCTCTCACACACACATACACACAAACACACACATATTATCACACAACCCCCCCCCCCCCCACACACACACACACAACATAACACACATTATCACACACATACACTTAAACCCACACACCCTAATTCTCACTAAACTCACTGCTACTGACACACAGTAGCAGTTATCTAGAGAAAAATCCATACAGCAATCAAATGCATATGCACTTTAAAAGCCTAAAACTCTAGCAGTGTCCCTGACGAAAGTACTACAGTAATTTCCCGCATATAAGCCGCATTGTGTATAAGCCGCAGGACAGTGTTTTATGCAAGATAAAAGAAACAAAACCACATTAATACCATATTTAACTGTCCCTGTGTATTAACCTCATAGCTGAAGACATTTTGCAAAATCAATGTATAAGCTGTGGCTAATAGTCGGGAAATTACGGGTAGTCCGGTAGGTACACCAGTCCTACACTCAAGCTCCTCCATTTCCCCCTACTGACCTCTGACCTTTACTGACCCCTGACCCCTAGGCTCTTTAGGTCAGCTCCTCGAGCAGCGGGGGCGGCTCCCACAGGACCTGGCCTTGTACTACTTTACCCAGGGGCTGGAGGCTCTACAGTACCTTCACCAGAGGCAAATCCTGCATCTAGACGTCAAAGGTAAGCCATCGCCAAGTTTCTGACCTTGACCAAAACAGACGTGTCAGGAATATTTCCTGTAGTGTGTACTTCCTCTTCACTGTTTGAATCCATGTTTGGGTTCTTAATGGTGGTAGATATGTCTCGGAACGGTAATGAAAACAGGTTTAAGATGAGCAATGTTTGTGTGTGTGTGGTGGTGGGGGGGGGGGGGGGGGTGCCTGATGCTACTCTCTTAGCTGTAAAGCAGTAGTAAGTCTAGTCATTCATTTAGGTTACAGCCTACTTAATTAGCGTGATGGCGCACATCACAAGGAGGACAATCTCACTTGCTGTAAGCTCAGCTCACTTGCTGCATTTCTAGCGCACAGTGACGTCAGACTATCTGATGACTGAATCAGCTCACATTCAGACTATCTGATGATTGAATCAGCTCACATTCAGAGTTGGAGTTTGCCGTTTCTCGACTAGAGTGTGTGTCACGTCTGAGGCCAAGTGGGCTCGCTGCGCTGATAGCGTGTGTCTAGTTTTGGAAAGCAAGAGAGTGTGTGTTTTCTGTGTATTTGTGGCCAAACACTCAGGGACGAAGTGCCACACACACACACACACACACACACTCTCAGGCTGCGGCACCTGTGGCCTCAAGCAGCCGGCTGGCGGGGAAATTCCCAGCGCGTGACTCATGAAAGAGGGGGGAGGGGAGGCAGGCCGAGAGAAAGACAGAGGGAGAGAAAAAAAGAGATGGACAGAGATCGAACGAAGCGGGTCGCTAGGATTTCACAGAGACAAGAAAGACGATAGTCCTAAAATCAGATAGAGAATGAGAGAGAAACAGAGAGAAACAGAGAGAGAGAGAAGGAGACATTTTGAGAGGCAGAAAACAAGAAGTATGCTTGAATTCAAAACAGGAACAAAGACAGAGGAAGTGGGTGGAGGAAAAGTGAGGAACTGAGAACTGTTTGCAGCACTCCCTGCTGTTGGGTGTGGGGCATGACATGTGAAAAACAGTCACCTGAATATTAAGTGTTTTGTTTTGTTTGTTTGTTGTGTGTGTGTGTGTGTGTGTGTGTGTGTGTGTGTGTGTGTGTGCGTGTGTGTGTGTGTGTGTGTGTGTGTGTGTGTGTGTGTGTGTGTGTGTGTGTGTTATAGCTGATAATATGCTGCTGTCAGAGGATGGGAAGAACATCCTTCTGTGCGACTTTGGACACTCAGAGAAACTGAATACACATGGCGAGTGCATCAGAGTAAATACAGGTAGCGTGAAACACACACCACTACAAAGCGTCGTATTAAATATAATATATAATAATACTACTCCATTCATGTGATGAAAATAACCATATCTTTGGTCATCTGTGTGTGTGTGTGTGTGTGTGTGTGTGTGTGTGTAGAGATGAAAGGCACAGAGACACACATGGCCCCTGAGATGGTGAAAGCCGAGCGCTGCGGCACCAAGGCAGATGTGTGGAGCAGCAGCTGCATGCTCCTGCACCTGCTCACTGGCTGCCACCCCTGGACACGCCTCTACTCCCGCCCCCTCTACCTCACGGTGAGTCCCGATAGGCCAGAAACAGAACGGTCATTGGCAGACCACCCTGTTGCGTGTAGACAGCTCAGCTTTTTTTGGGGAGCCACTGAGGAGAGGTGGCAGAAGGTTCGAGTCGGGGGGGGGGGGGATTTCTGTGAACTCGATCCCCACGTTATGAAGGGATTTCCCAGTCACCAAATACTGGGAATCCAATACTTGACATTAAGACGGCACTAGTGTGGCATCTTGCTAATAGCGCGTGGTAGCATAGCTGCCACGAGCGCGCGACAAGACGAGACATGAGTAGTGACAGAACTGTTTCCGTTGGTTCCAGATCGCCAATGAGCCGCCGCCCTTGAGGGAGATTCCGCCTGACTGCGGCCCCCTGGTCACAGAGGTCCTGAAGGCGGGGCTTCAGAAAGAGCCAATCAGGAGAGCGTCCACTCAGGAGCTGAGGGTGCAGGCAACACGAGCCCTCCAAGCAGGTGAGAAGAGAGTCAAGTGTGTGTGTGTGTGTGTGTGTGTGTGTGTGTGTGTGGCCGTCTGCCATCCAGGCGGTCAGCAGGTGACCTCTGAAACAGGGAGAGTGGTCATCCACTTGTCACATACGCAGAAAGGGATATGGCTACTACTTTTCACTGACAAAGGGACATTTTAAGTTAGACAGATGTCAGAGCAACTTCATTAGATAGATAGATAGATAGATAGATACTTTATTGATCCCCAAGGGGAAATTACAACATGCCAGAGAGATGGAAGGAGTCCCACTGGTCATAGAAATAAACATTTGTGTGCAGTGTTTACCTAGGAAATAGTCCACACAAGACAGTGATATATTATTGTTAGGTATATCACTGGGAAAGTGACACCAAGTGACGCCATGAAGCAGTGTTCAGAGCAACTATATAGGCAAATGAATGAATAGAAATGACACCACTGGAGAACAAAATAAATCACAATGAATGTAATGTGATGTCCACTAATATCACCTTTTCAGCACTGATCCGTATGCGTCTGTGTGTTTCTAGTGGGTGGACTGACCAGCCCTGTTAAAGGACCTTATGTGAAACCACTGGCGAAGTTAGCCAAGAACAGCCCTGCGCCGTCCGATGCCATCACACTCACGCCCACCCCGACTCCCACTGTCACACCCCACCCCACTCCGCCTGCCTCCTCCTCCTCCTCCTCTTCTACCGGTCTGTCGGCGGAACCGGGGCGGAAGAGGAGCCACTCCAGGAGGAAGGAGCAGGAGGAGGAGACGGAGGTGGAGGAGGGACAGTGTGCACCTCCATCTTCATCTCCAGCGCCTCTGCACACGGGCAGCAGCCCCGTAGCCCAGGAGCTACGCAAGCTGGAGCGAGGTGAGGAAGACGTCACAGTGTGTGTGTGTGTGTGTGTGTGTGTGTGTGTGTGTGTGTGTGTGTGTGTGTGTGTGTGTGTGTGTGTGTGTGTGTGTGTGTGTGTGTGTGTGTGTGTGTGTGTGTGTGTGTGTGTGTGTGTGTGTGTGTGTGTGTGTGCGTGCGTGCGTGCGTGTGACACAGAGTGGTCTGTGGCAGAACAAGAAGTACTGTGTATGAGTTTCTGCTTGTGAAAGCATGGATTTGGTATCGTTAAGTCATCTTCACCAGTGGTTTTGTTGGTGTGTGTGTGTGTGTGTGTGTGTGTGTGTGACAAATGTATGTGTATTTGTGATAGAATGAACAACCCATCGGGTGTTCTCATGAACGTTTGAGTTTGTTCTATAAAGGCATCTTGACTAAATGGTTTTAAATGTCTGACTGTGTGTGTGTGTGTGTGTGTGTGTGTGTGTGTGTACAGACTTCTTCCTCACCAGCCTTTCTCAGCTCCACTCTGCGGAGCTTCAGGAGCAGCTTCTGTCTTGTCTGAGCAGTGAGGGCCCCTCACACTTGGACCACTGGGATAAAAAGGTCAGTCCCTACTCAACCCCCCCCCCCCCCCCCCAACTCAAGACCTGCCCAACCCAACACCTCTGCTTGGTCCATACCCTCATGTCAAATCCATGCTATCTGTAGAGTTGTTGATGACCGTTCTAAAGCTGTCCTTTCTTTGTCCTGCTCACCAGGACTCAGGGCGCTGGTCTCTCAGCCCAGGTGAAGAACTCAGCTCAGGTGTATTTTCTGGCAACAGCCAGTCAGAGACCCAAAGCTTCGGCATGGAATGGCGTGGCAACCCCACCCTGCGCCACCAATTTTCCGTAGCAGGTGAGTGATTCACAAAATGACCAGTCCCACTCGTGTTGATAGACATTTACTCATCCTTTCGGAAATTCATCTTGCACAACACAGCGCATCAGATAGAAAGACAACAGACCACAGACAACATACAAAAGACAACATGTCAGGAGCACTAAACCCTCACTAACTAAACAACAACAACAACCAAACAACAACACACAACACCAAGTATCTTCTCTACATTATAAAACAGCAGTTCGGTATTATTAGTACTAGTAGGCTATCAATAGTAAGGGGCAACGTCATCAGTGACATTTTAATATTATACCAAAGTGCAGTATTATCCCACAGAAAGGATCAAGTTATTTTCCATAACTGATTCAGCAGTGTAATGCTGGTGGGAATAACTGACTTGCGAGGCCGGTTGATTTTGGAAAGACAGCCCCCTCCTCTATATTGGGTTAGTATTATGGGATGGCATTCAACAAGCTGCGTTTGGCTTGGCAGGAGTGGACGTCTGCATCCGGGACTTCGGCGGTCGACTCATCCACATCCGTGAGAAGCCCAGAGTCAGCGTGGGTCACGTCGCCCGAGGCATCAGCGAGCAGGTACAGAGTGTGTCTGTGTGCTCTTCATTACACACGTGAAGCATAATACTGTACCTGTATGTCCGCGTCCAGCAGATCTCTAACTTTGAGTGTGTGTGTGTGTGTGTGTGTGTTTGTGTGTTCTCTCCGTTAGATCTCAGAGCCCGTGTTCAGCCTGCAGAGTATGGACGGTCGCCCCGTGTCACACGACGAGGAGATGCTGGAGTCCGGCCTGTTCCTGCGCTGTGTCCACGCTCCCGACTGTAACCACTCCCCTGTCACGGGCCACACACCGTCCTGCATGCAGTCCTGGAGGTGGAGGATCAAAAACGGTCGCCTGGAGACCAAGAACTGATCGCTTCCACTCCGTTACCGTCACCCATATCCACCTACCTTCATCCTTGTGCTGTTCATGAGATTGTCAAGCTTTTACTTGTGTGGTCTGAATTAGTGCTGTCACAAATGCAATAAGCTCTCAGATGTCTGGTTCCCAGGCTGAATCAGTAGATGAGTATAAGCATCTTTTCGTGCCTGACTTTGCTGGAACATTGGCCATAGGGATATTCAGCAGTTTACCTGGTCTTCTTTGCAAACTCTACATACTGTATCTATGTAAATAAGATGTTTGTTAAGTCCTTCCTGTGAGTTCATGTTTTATTGGATTACACATATTCAACGAGGTTGCCCTATTATGTCCTTACATTTTACCATTAAATCTGGATTGAACTCACAGTAAAACAGAAAAAATGAATTTGTGCACTTTGTACCTAGAAGTTCAAATGTGACAAATTGACATCATGCATTGTAATTAAATTGCAACCACCATCAATCAGGAACACATCAGTGAGATGGCCACACTGCCTTCCTATTGTGGTACATGTCCACTGCACATGGAAGGAATGAGACAAAAAAAGTCTAAAACCACTTCAAGCAGCGTTAATATTCAGATTGTTACCTCATTGTTCATGCAATGTGACTTTGGATACGTCCTGATGTCTGTGGCTTGCTTGTTTTCGTGGTGCATTGTGGAAATGTTTAGCAGAATAAAATGTCCAGTGATTTGCTTTACAAAGAAGCATAATGGGAAATTCCAACAGAATAGATTGAATACTTCAGAAATAGGAAGAAGTAGGAGCCACAACCCACAGTTGGGTCACGCGTGTCACTCCAGTGTCTCTCATCTTCCTGATTCATATTTACTCTTATGTGCAGGATATAACTGGCCTGTTGTGGTGGTTTGAATGAATGTTTAATCTGCCACTTGTAGGGGCAGTACTGCAAAAGACAATTATTGAGATGGATGTTTGATGTGGATTGTGCAGTTACCATATAGCGAGTTATTTCATTTCAATTAAAGCATTTATAACTCGTTGTGCTGTACTGTATGTCGCTGGGTTTTCGTTGCATCTGTGAAAACATGAGGAACTATCAAAGCCATCTGAATGTCTGATAACAGATGAATGCATGTGTAGAACATGTCTTGAAATGAAATAAAATAAAATACAAATAAAAGGCAAAACCTTTGCCTTGTGTTCCCTCATTATCTCTACCAGATGGCCATTGCAAGTTTGGCTGGTGTGGTAAATTCAACGTAGTGATGTCCTCTATCAGGACAATCACTCCACAAGCGTTCCCCTCATCTCAGGTCACTGGTGGACTTTACTCTCCTGTTCTAATTATTCTCTTGGATTACTTCATCTAAATTGCCCTCCACAGACACACACACACCAAAATCAAAATCAACTCCATATTAAAGTTGGTAAAAACATGTTTTTTTTTTTTTAATCTTATAACAACATAGAAAACAAACAATCGGCCACTGCAACAAGATCAGCAACAGTGACAAAACGGGTCCTGTACTTTTGTAGAAATTTTTACGAAAGTGTAGAAAAAGATGAAAAAGAGAGTTGTATTAAAGTGATTTCATAGTTGTAAAAAAAACAAACAAAAAAACCAAGGCACTGACAACTGAAACTGAATTATTTCTTTAAAAAAAAAAAAAAAAAAGACTGGATTTCCAACAGCAGACAAAGGATGTGGAGGGAGAGGAGAAACAAGCCGAGTATGAGACTGGGGCGAGTATAAATAGGCAAGATTTAAAAAATACAGTACACCCAACACTATATTGTCAAGAGGTAATTCGCCACAGGTCCGTCTGCCCCTCACAATCAGTTGTGTGTACGCCTGTGTATGTGTGTGAACTCACACACGCGCAAGCGTGCACACACACACACACATGTAAACACTCAGTGCTTCCACCTGCGCCTCTACACATCAAAACACAGCCCTATAAAGTGCACTCTAACAAGACCTCTGAGCTCGGAGAGAGATCAGAGAGACCATTGTGGTGTCTGCTGAGCGTGACAGGAGATGGAGATGGGGAGAAGAGGGGGGAGATGGTTGAGGAGTTGCAGTGCAAAAGGGGAGAAACGTATAGCGAGTGGTAGCGATCCATGATGATGATTCCTCTGCATTTCACATTTGAGTGGGTGGGTTGAGAGATTTGACAGATCACTTTGTACCAAGATTGTCAAGTTTGAATGCAGTGACCATTTGTTTGCTTTGATTGGAAATAAATAAATAAGCCATTTCATTTGTCGCTACTGACCCTGCCTGCCTGCCTGTCTGCCTGCCTGCCTGTCCGCCTCACCCTTCCTCTCTCTCTCACTCTCTCATTCATCTCTCGCTTATCTCATTCTTCCCATCTTTTGCCCTCTCTCTTTCTTCAGCGTTGGCTCTGTTATGTGAGTGTATGTGTGTGTGTGTGTGTGTACAGCATACAGCCAGGAGGCAGGAGTAAGTAAATGTAATGAAAGTTGTACTCTGTCGTTCCTTCGCTCACCCACGACCTTTACATCCCCCTCGCTCACGTCGGCCATCTTAGATCGCTGTCTTCCCACTAATCATCCCCAGCATTTCGACTGGGTTTTCTCCAGGCCAGTTTTTTTCTCTTTCAACTCTCCATTCCTCCGCCCTTTCTTTCCTGTCTTTCATTCTCTCTCTCTCTCTCCTCCTCTCTTATCACTCGTTCACTCTCCTTTCTCCTCCCCTTCACATTTTGCGGATGACCAGCACAGTGGTGAGAACTCCCGCCAGGAACACGCCGATAGTCTGCCACGTGGGCGTGCCAAAGTAGGACCGAATGCCCTCCTGAAAGACACAAAGCAATCAAGGTTACTCATGCCACCAATTACACAGCTCCATTTCCATCTACCTGTGGAGAGGACACACAAGAGCTGGTGGGAGCAAGAGGTGGATATCAAATCCAACTCTGACAGTGTTGAGGGACAGATGTCCACAACACAAAGCAGTGTGTGCTGTTTTTCACTGGCTACTGTTATGCTGTCCTGTACTGTTTGATCTTGACTTGCTTCAGATTCTCCAGTAACACTGCCTCCATTTTCACTCTCATAAGATAAGATACTTACTTTAATCTAGATTTCCATTTCCACAAAGACCATGATGTTACTTAGGAGACCTTTTCTATTCCATTCCATTCCATTCCATTCCATGCATATTAGTTTACTGCATCACTGCCTAATAAACTTAAACGCCTGGGGTGTGGTTTAGCTCTGTTTCCAAATCAGTACAGCTCACACTACACTGGAAGAACTTGTTTTTTACAACTCGCATCATCACCCTTTTACAGGAAGAGAAAGCACTGTGGTTCTTGATGTTATTGCCACTGAGTCAACAGATATAAACAAATAAGGTAAAACAACTGGAATCAAGCACCATTCTGTGTGGGAAGTTAGAAGAGCCCTGTGTATGGGCTCACGGATGCCATTTGCAAGTATTTTGACCCTAAATACATCACATATAGCGGCATTGTAATTTTGTGGTGCAAAATCAGCCTGGCGTAGCCAGACTCCAATTCTATTAAGAATCGGAATCGGTCCATTTGGATTTGATTATGCCGTGTGTTTCAACCAATACAGAAGGGGCAAAGCCTCTGCACACATCTAACCAATCAACAACAAAAATCAACAACATCTGAATCCTGTACGGAAAACAGCCAAACACATATCTCGAACAGCTATGATGGCAAAACATCTAGCTTTTCTAGCGACAGCCTCTTTGTTGTACAAAATGAACTCGAGCGCACTCAGATGATGTGAACAACTAGGCACTATTGCTCATCTGCCTATTATCGTATAAAGTCCACCCAGACTATTTGATTAGCCCAACCACCTCTGGTTCAGACAAACTTCTCAACAGAGTAATTCCAGACTGAACTTCCCAAACTCAAACTTTGTGGGTGGGGTACATTTTGGCTGACTTCCAGGCTAGCACCAAACTGCATGCAGCAATAGATTAGTAATTGTCCAGGTTTATTACCTATCTAGCCAATACTAGCTAACCTGGAAATTGTAAAACCTGCTACTCCCAAAATGAATAAGCCAAAAACAATGCCTCATATCTTATTGACACATTTTCCTTACTGAAAAGAACTGACATGAATTTGATCAATGAAATAGAGTTCAAATCAAAACAGTTTTTCCATAATCATCATCCCCAACAACATCACCAGTTAAAGTGACTGGATGGCTGAGAGAAACCAAGGTTGTGTACTTACCCATCCACCTTGCTCACGGATCCAGTTGATCACATGATCTTGAAGGTAGTCTATAGTCCAGGTTATGATGGTGCGAATGATGTCAGGCACCTTGGTCAATAAAGCCTGTCAAAGGAGAAGAAGAAGGCAATTGGTTGAAAGAGATTAATATACAAAACTCAAATGGAGTGCAGGAAGTTCAGGAAGCAAGTTAACACCACAGATATGGATTATTATTATTTATTCAAACAGTCTGGCAATCACAAAGGGAATCAGGGAAAGTGATATTGATGCAGGAGTGTGAAAGAGAAGCTCTCACCTTGATGACTAGTCGGCAGGCAAAATAGAACAGCGCCACCACCCTGCCCCAGTTGAACTTCCCATCTGAGAAGATCTGATAGGCCACCTTCACAAACACATCCTTGGTGGGCTTCAGCGCCGAGTCATTGATCATGCTGATGAGAAGTGGCGCAGGAGACATACGAGAGGAGAGAAAGAAAGAGAGGACATGAGGAACAGTTACCATCTGAATATTCATCCTTATGATGGCTTTGTAGTGAGGTGTCTGAGAGGGCCCATCTCTGCATGGATTCCAATGGACTTAAGACTCCCGGGGGGTGACACTGCCCCCATCTGGTAACAACGAGACAGCATGGACATACCTCTGCAGTTGCGTGTTGCTGTCCAGTTCATCTCCGATCTGCTGTAGGCACTGTGCCAGTCGCTTGTGGCTGGGGTCACACAGTTCCTTCCCCCCCAGCTCATTCCGCGTCACCGATGCCTCCGGGTTACCATGACGACGCACCCGCTCATATATGAATCTGAGTACAGACAGTAATAGATGAAACATGACCGTTTTGGCATGAGAGAGAGAGAGAGAGAGAGAGAGAGAGAGTGTGATGAGGGGACATCATGGTATTGATTACATTTCATTAACAAATCCCCTTCACTAACAAGAGGTACATTAGTAGGTGTAAATCCAAGGATACAAGGATGTTTATTTGTCACATGCATATGATTACTAATGTTAAGAATGCAGTGAAATTGTCAGAGTCTGCAGTGAAAATGTAAATCATCCTTTGGTTCATGAATCTAATGATATGAAGACATGCCCTCAAAGAGACATGGAAGCAAGCCCACATCATCATCATTCATTTACAAACAGTATATACAGAGGCGGACATTCCTGGTTAAAGAGAGTAAAAGTCCTGCCATATATACTTTCTACCAGTGCATTTAACACAGGTGATATCACTATTCATCTGATCTACCTGCCTGGCAGCTAATTAGGATGCGATGGTTCACTAAATGGTTGGATCAAGTACTTGGCAGGACTTTCTGAACCCGGGATGTCCAGTCCGCCTCTGCATAATATAACATATTCATATTTCTGACACACTCAACTGTAGGACACTCACTCTTTCAACAAGTCAGTTCCCACCTCCAGGACGTTATCAGTGGCTGTACTTGCTGACCCAGTGGGTTTACCTGCTGAGAAGAGAGAAAGTATCAAGTCAAACCCTACTGCAACCCTGGGGCCCAAGTCCTACTGTAAACAATACTGAAGAAGCTCTGTATAATCCCTTGTTTTATTGCTTATCCTAACAAAGAGGCTTGGACTTACAGCACTTGAAGTAGTCTGTTGGTCTTTACATAACTGTAATGTGTATACGTGTGATTTATGTACACAGTCAGCAACAGCTGAAAAAGCTCTGAGTCATTGCATTTTTACTCTGACATTTATTTATTTTCAGTACAGATCTATTTTGAGCATTGCCATGGTCGTTTGTGGCATATCCTCACCGTTGGCAAAATACATTGGTACATATACAAAGAGAAAGTAAGTGCAAGTCTAGTTTTGCTATGAGTATCTTTCCTCTAGTTCCATTCGTAAATGAACAGCCAGACCTTTTGGAAGCCTGATAGGCGGCAGTCACCTCAATAAATACTGGAGTTTGGTCCATGTTCATTATCAATGCTGTCTTTACCTATGTTGTTGAAACCACTTGACCAGTGATATATAACTTGAATTCTCATACAGAATAAAGTTACAGTGGTCAACGTAAATGTATCTTTTTACAACAGGGCTAGGCCTAACTAACTAAACGTTACTGTGACAAAGTCAAGCATTTAACTGCGATGAAAGCTTCGACAGTTTCGATTCCGACGCGGATCCGCCGATCAACACGCCACATTAGTTCAATGACAATTGTCAGAACTGCTTTGCGTTGTAATTAAACACTCTCACAAAGGCAACCAAAACAACTTCAAAAACAGACCGAGGACATTGGAATAATATGTGAACGATGACAACACTCCCAGGAGCTGCTCTATGGGCATACGACAGGAATGTTGTTGTCGGGCAAAGACTAGCGAACTAGCAGAGTAGCTTCACAAAATTAAACAGCCTGATGTCATCATAGCTTCGTTCATGCGTTAGCTTGCTTTAATCGCAGTCAATCAAATCGAGAGGAATACCATGTCATCCCAAACATATGGCATACACATCCAGCAAGCTAAACCTGATAATATCCAAATTCTTGATACATTTTGTCGTATATGCTTCTTACCCGCATCGCCTTCTCCGGGCAGCTCAGCCATGTTCTGATGAAAATATTGTTCAGGGTTTCCGCCTGTCGTCATCTGACAGAGGAAAGGAAGTTTATGTTGGGAACAAGTGACACAGTCCCGTGTTTTGGTTTTTGTTGATCAGTAATTCAGACACAAACCTAACCACGAATGATATAAGGTTTAGTAAATTATTTGTTAAATAACACGTTTAAACTCGCGAAAAAAAAACCCCATAAGACCTCTCTGTTGTAGTAGCTCGCGCAATTAGCAAAACAGCACCAGACAACAGCTAAAAAGCGCCCTACTGCGTCAGATCCGGACTGTGTCGTCTTTGGGCCTTCGCGCGCATGTGTAGTTCTCTTTACGACTCGACTGGCGAAGATGGCGGACGCTCAGGTATGGTCGGCTCAGACGCGTGGTTTTATAAATATGCTTTTATAGGACGTTTAGTGGGAGCATTTTGTCACATGTTTATACGTAAGTGGTAAGGAATATTATCGGATTCGCAATAATGCTTGCTTTGACCGAAAATAACGTTAGGAAATTGAATGATTGCCAGTGGTATGAACACGCTCTTGTACAATGTGGAGTTCGTCGTTTGAGGCCTCGGCATTGAAGTTGCTTAGGATTGCTTAGCCTTCTTGCTAGCTTTACCTCCAACTCTTCCATAAGTGCGGCGCAAATTTGTTATGTGCGTAGAGTTCATAGCTTAGAAGCACTAAGGAAATGTCTCAACGTTGGATTCCCGGTCAAAGCCTATCCGTTAGCTCAATTCTAAGTCAAGCTCTAACAAATAGTTAGCCACCCAGCTAATGTTAGCAGGAAGTCCAATGCTCTATGGAGTTCTATGGCATGTTGTCACGTTCATGAGTTGGTAGGACTTACTTTTTAATTTCATGTAACTTCCCAGTGGAGTTTTCTCTAAGGAGCATAGGAGAATGTAACAGACCGTTGGATTAACCTGACATATTTTGCACGTTGTATTCAGAGGGTAACCTATCATGTGTTGTGTTTTATTTCCTCAGAACGAGAGGGCTTATCAGAAGCAGCCCACCATCTTCCAGAACAAGAAGCGTGTTCTGGTTGCAGATGGTAAAGACACTGCCAAGGAGAAACTCCCACGCTATCACAGAAATGTTGGCTTGGGCTTCAAGACCCCCAGAGAGGTGAGTTGGATATTGTGGTTCAGTGAGTGTGTGTGTAAGCCCAAAACACTATTGACATTATTCACTACTGCATATGATTACTTTCTCACGATGGTCTTCCAAGCCCTAAGGGTTTTGACGATACTGCCTAATGGCAATGCTGATGCAGCCCCCTTTGTAGAAATAAGAAGCCTTTTGTGTCAAGGATGGCAATGAAGTCTGAATTATCATTTGCAGGCTGTTGAAGGCACTTACATTGACAAGAAATGCCCCTTCACCGGAAATGTGTCCATCCGTGGTCGTATTCTCTCAGGTAAGGTCCTATGTTTATTTTGATTCATGTGACTGATGTCTTATTCCTCTTAGCCCATCAACTTTATTTTTGTTTGTAACTTGCCTCTACACTCATGACTATTGATGTTGAGTGTCTCTCTGGAAGGCTGATCTTGTATGTTAACTTAATTGCTACTATTTGTGCTTGGCAGCAAGTGATGTTTTTCTCACGATGGTCTTCCAAGTCTTGAGACTTTGACGAAATTGCCTTTTGGCAACACTGATGCAGCCACTTATTTATTAATCAGTGAGGTGGCACATTTGTATTTATGTTTTCAATACCTTAGCTGTCCTGTCCTACCTCCTACAGGTGTTGTGACCAAGATGAAGATGCAGAGGACCATTGTCATCCGACGGGACTACCTGCATTACATCCGCAAGTACAACAGGTTTGAGAAGAGGCACAAGAACATGTCAGTCCATCTCTCCCCTTGCTTTAGGTAAGTCAAATGTGACTGTTTCTGACTCCCCCTCCTGAGAGCCAAATGATTAGTCTACTTATTTTGTAGTAGCAATTTCTTCATAATCTTTTTAACGTGACATGGTAGAAGTGACTTAACCTGCAAATGATGTCTTCTCACGATGGTCTTCCGAGTCTGTGGCATTGACGACAACGCCTTTAGGCATTACTGATGCAGTTAACTGCAATTTAACAAAGTGAACAATGTTGCGCAAAGCATTTTGAATAAGCTTTGTTGTTTTCCAGGGATGTTACTGTGGGGGACATCGTCACTGTTGGAGAGTGCAGACCCCTCAGCAAAACCGTACGGTTCAATGTCCTCAAAGTCACCAAGGCAGCAGGCGCCAAGAAACAGTTCCAGAAGTTTTAAGACAGTAGGGTAAGTCAAAATGACAGGTGTGACTGTTTATGACTCACCCTGCTGAGGGCCAAATGTTTAGCTTACTTTTTTTGGAGTGCTAATCTCTACATATTTTCCCATGGAATGGTATAAGTGACTTAACCTGCAAATGATGTCTTCTCACGATGGTCTTCCAAGTCTGTGGCATTGACGACAACGCCTTTAGGCATTACTGATGCAGTTAACTGTAGCTTAACCAAGTGAACCATGTTGAGCAAAGCATGTTGATTAAGCATTCTTGTTTTTTTTTTCCAGGGATGTTGTCTCAGTCACAAAGGCAGCCGGCGCCAAGAAAACAGTTCCAGAAGTTTTAAGACATTGTCAAAGGACCTGTTTGTTTGAACCCTTAAATGTGCTGTATTTTGAGGGAGAAATAAAACATCTTGTCTACAAATATTTTGAGTTGTGTTTTAGACAGATCCCAACCAAACCCACACTTGAATCGAAGGTTACCTTACAGCATCCTTCCACCAGACGATTTTTAATACTTTAAGAAATTAACAATCATATTGGCTACAGTTGTAACAGTGTTTTCCCCTTTCTGTTTGGTGCTGAAGAGAGCTCACTATTGTTGACGTCACACTTTACACGAGCCATGACAAAAAGACCAAAATGTGTTTGACACTTTTATAACTATAGAAGGACCACTGGGCACAAACATGAAAAGGGCCCACCAAAATGTGTTTGATACTTTTATAACTATAGAAGGACCACTGGGCACAAACATGAAAAGGGCCCACCAAAATGTGGTTGATACTTTTACAACTATAGAAGGACCAAAATGTGTTTGATACTTTTACAACTATAGAAGGACCACTGGGCACAAACATGAAATGGGCCCACCAAAATGTGTTTGATACTTTTACAACTATAGAAGGACCAAAATGTGTTTGATACTTTTACAACTATAGAAGGACCACTGGGCACAAACATGAAAAGGGCCCACCAAGAGGAAGTTAGTAACTTGAGGGGGTCCAGTGCTATGCCCCCCCCCCCCCAAGTAAAAGAAAATTGCTGTCTTCTGGCGAGTTTTGTGGAAATGGATTGAAGGTATCTTGCTGTGAAAACATGCCAATTACAATGCATCTCAGTCAAACATAGCGTGACCTGTGTTTTGACTTGCGTTCAAAAGTTTCGAGTCACTTAATGTCTTGTTTTAATCATTAATATTGTAAATTACTTGTAGAAAGAAATGGCTAATCTTTAATGTAATATCTATATAAGTATCAGCCCAGTATCAGCAACCATTCGTCCAGTGTTTCAAAGGCACATGTTGTTCACTAATCTGATATTTTAATGGCCTAACCGAGAAAACATTGGAGAACCCTTTTGCAATTTTGAACACATACTGAAATCTGAAAACGGCTGCCCTGATTAAAAAAAAAACGCAATGCAACTGATTCAGCTGGTATTTTGTGTATAATGGGAGAGTTAATTTCCAAGTGACCCCAAACTTTTCAATGGCAGTGTAATCTAAAAGGTCAGTAGGTCACTTAAGTGGGTCTGTAGAAAGTGTCATTGTTTTATACCAGAACTTCTGCTGTTATTGGTTGTAAACACAGGGCTAGCTATTGCATTTTGGAATGGCAAGGCTTTATGATAAGCTTTATTAGCCTACTAGAAACTGATTTTTATCAAGATCTGTGAAATACCATTGGCTGAACTGACCTGGGGGATGGGCCCAACATAAGCAACACTGCAACAATTTGCCAGTTGTTGAGTTATGCTTTTATTTATCAGGTAGCCAGTGTTTGTATGATACACACACATTCACTTTAATTGCACATTTCTATGTGAAGAACAAACAAATCATTCCAACCAGCCATCAAGGATATGGCCTTGATATGGATGATATGGTTACCTGTGAGCGCACTATTTTCATGCGATTATGTGTGCGAGTTACATGCTGGGGGCATCAGATGTTCGAGCCGTATGTGCGCGGTCATGTTATACAGCGGACCAGAAAGCTAAAGGGCGCCACCTACTGGCGTCTTTTTATTATTATCAGCTTGTGATAATTTTATCAACAACTAGACTACTACGTAATGTAGACTAATCTCAGGACAATGTGAGCTATTTTTATATAGCCTAGGCTAGCATAACAGTTAAAAACGACGCATTTATAATAACGTGGGTTTGTATTATTATTTGAATGTGATGTCATGTTTAGGACAACTTCTTGCTTCAAAATTAATGATGAAATTATTGACGCAACAATGACATACGTGCAACGTAGGGCCCTGTCTATGACGTGAGACCTGCTGAGGTATAAAACACGACATAAAATGAAACAGCCTAAGCAGTGGGCCCAGTTCACCTCAGGAACTATACCTATACCCTCGGTAAGTCAGTCTTGACAGGAACCTTGTTATGAGAGCAAAAAACAATGACACTGTGAAGAAGGCGACACATGTAGTGCGCCTATAACTAACATGTAAATTACAATTCTGAATTCTTAATCTGTAATCTAGTTATTATTCATTTATTTGTCTGTTTTACAGTAGGCTATTGCAAAGCTAAGACTAAACTTGCCCGTGATTTACAGATCAGCAGCTGAACTTCAGTTCAGTAGCAGAGGAAAGGTATATCTTCCATAAACTTCAGTAGAGGGCAGTGAGGTGTTTGGCTGCACTTACAATATCAACTCTGAAATTGAGGTAAGTGTGCCACTGGTTAGGCTATTTTACACCACTCTTCATGAATTAGAAAGATAACAGGGGTTCTTTGCCATTTATGGATATAACCCTAAGATGCTTCAATTAGGGTGTAGGCCTAATACATAGCACATTTTCATTATGTTCTCATGTTATTTGAGAACTTTGCCTGAAGCCAGACAATAACAGCCAACAACAGTGAAACTGATCAAATTATTTGGTCTGTTTGTTAATATGCCATTACCAATTCCACATCATAGCGCAAACAAATGTCATACTTTTGAACTGTGCTGATATCGTACTGATTGCCTCTCTGCTCTTGTATATTGCAGACATTGCTGTCCAATACGTAGTGGTGAACATGGAGAACTCTGACCATTCCACGCACGGAGCTGAAGCTCCATGTTTACCAGACACCTCATCAGAGGTTGACAGATATGACCTCATGATTGATATAATGAGACTACCCATGATGTATGTCCTGATAAATATCTTTACATTCTACACGGCAGACATAGTTCACCTTTATCCTACTTGTTGCTCTACTAAATAAGTGTCCTTATTTATTCACCAACAGGCAGTTCCAGGCAATCTGTTCTGGAATACGTAACAACGTGAGTACAAATAGATAAACATGGCGTTCATTTGGAGTAGGACTGTTCATCTCAAGGCCTGTGGCCGAAAGACTTGATTATTTATCCTCATTGGTTCCTTCATAACTCATGTCCTTGTTGCTTCCAAAAAATGAATGTCTCATTTGGTTACACGTCTCCACTCATAAAAGATGTCTCCTGAGGAGCTAGCAAAGATGGTTTCTTCATGGACCGAGGAGCGTGTCAGGAGAAACATCCTACAAACCATGGCAGAACTAGAGGAAAGGACTAATGTCCTCTCTTCCAGCTATCATGATCGGTCAGAAATTCAAATTACCATCACATTGTTACATATAGTATTCATACTGTTGCTTTATATAGAATGTGCTAAAGAACATTTGTATGATTGAAATAAGTTTAAGAATTTGATGTGCAACATCTCACCATGTAAAAACACACTCACACTCACACACACACACACACACACACACACACACACACACACACACACACACACACACACACAGAGAGACATTTTCAAGCAATTTCCTTCAATTGTTCCTATATTAGCTGAATGTATTTTGTCTAATATTTGACTGGTCACAGAAAGCTGCTTAAGAACGACCAGGAGGAAATTGTGGAGATGACTGGAGAAGTACCTGAAGTCCAGCTGGCTCCAGTAACAAAAGAAGTATTTGTGACTGTCCTTGACTCCATGAAGAGTCCATCTTCTGATGAAGCCAACGCTGGAAGTAAAGAACATTTCATTAGCTATGTTCATGGGATGGTCAACAAAATTAAGGACTTTCCAAAACTATTTAAGGCATCCCACAAGCGGTCCCAGGAGCTGAACATCACACCAGCTGTTTGTGAGAGTCTCTCTGAGCTTTTGGCTCTACCAGATCCAGATGGGAGGTCCACCACAAGCCTACATGACGGTGCAGATAGACTCTGCTCTGAGGACGAAATCAGTAGAGCTTCAAGGGGTGTGAGTAGCATTCTGCTGACACCTGTGGGTTCTTCAAGCCAACATGATGTTAATGAGATCCAACAGCCACAGAGTAGTGATACTTCATTGGCCTCTGTCAGGTCTGTGCATGACAACGCACGTGGAATTGTTGACACAATTATCACCGATTTAGAAGACCTTTATGAAAACCTTGAGCCAAAGGAAGTTGAAATGCTCCAGAGCCAAAGTGCACTAATCCAGGAAGAGCCCTGTGTTGAGGATGATGCCACCCAAAAGATATTTCACAACAAAGTTTACCGAATTCTGTGCAGTGCACAGGTAAAGCTTAGGATGTTTTTCACTATACACCGGTCACAAGACATCATACCCGACTCAAAGACTGTCCCACCAGCTAAGGAGACGTGCCATGATGGTATCCAACCCGAAGATGGCTGTGAATGGCCAGACCAGTCTGATGCTGAAGGTGCAGGCCTCGGTGATGGCAACATTGTAGGTGAATTGACAGACGAGCCTCAAGTTCAAGCTCTAACAAGCGTAGAACAGCAAGCCACCATGGACAGGCCAGACTATGAGAAGGATGGACATGTATCTCCAACAGCAAGCCAACGTGAGTCAAAAGATAAAAAGCGTGGAGTGGGGAAAGGATTGAAAATATTCTTTGTAGAAAATAAGATTTTTGGCCACAAAGCTTCAAGTAAGACTCCCGACACAACTTCTACTCTTGAGGAGAATACAGTTCAATCCACCAGCATTTCTGAAACTGTGTCATACACCACTGAGTCAGAATTAGAGACCATGAGCTCTTCTTCCATTGCATCGCCGGAAACTGCAACAGTGGAGGTAATACAACATAATGTGACATCTTTACAAACAACTCCCCAAAGCATGGACATTTGTGAGCAGAACGAAACGACATTAATATCTACTGGCGAAGACGAGGGCAATGCTGTGGTCGACGCAGTAACCAGGAACTCTCCATCTCCTGAGTCGTTCAGTGTGGAGGACCCAGCCGTAACATCTCCACCTGCTGATGAAATGGCAGAGGTCATATCCAGGGACAACCAACACACTATGGGAAGAAAATTCAAAAGATTATTTTCCAAAAGCCCAAAGCCTTTAGCAGGAGCTTCTACCACCCTTGAAGCCACTAAAGATAAAGTTTCCTCTTCTGAAGAGATGGCAATTGAGACCTGTGCCCCAGACTCAGAATCATACCTCTGTAAGGCAGATAAACAGCCATCGGTGGGCAGATTGCCAGAAACACCTCCATCTGATTATGTCGGTGAGGGAGATGGCACTTCTGTCACAGACATGCGTCTGGACATGAATGCTGAGGCAACTCTACAGTCACCCACGAGGGCCTCATCTGAAACCTCTTTACAGCATGTCCCTGCTAAAACTATCCCAGAAGCTAAAGCCAACCGTCTCAGTGTAGGTACAAAAATGAAAACATTATTTACTAAGTCCCCTAAACCCATTGATGTTGGACCTACCATGCAGTCAGATGAGGCCGTATCTGAGGTAGTCCCCACCTTTGACTCCGAGATGACAGCTGAGACTCCAGATGACAACTGTGCTCCTGATGCTGAGGCAACTCTACAGTCACCCATGAGGGCCTCATCTGAAACCTCTTTACAGCATGTCCCTGCTAAAACCATCCCAGAAGCTAAAGCCAACCGTCTCAGTGTAGGTAAAAAAATGAAAACATTATTTACTAAGTCCCCTAAACCCATTGATGTTGGGCCTACCATGCAGTCAGATGAGGCCGTATCTGAGGTAGTCTCCACCCTTGACTCCGAGATGACAGCTGAGACTCCAGATGACAACTGTGCTCCCGATGCTGAGGCAACTCTACAGTCCCCTGAACCCATTGATGTAGGGCCTACCATGCAGCCAGATGAGGCCATCCCTGAAGTAGCCCCCTCCCTTGACTCCGAGTTGACAACCGAAACTCCAGATGACAGGTCTGCTCCCGATACTGAAGCAGCCCTACCACCCATGAGTGCCTCATCCGAAACATCTTTCCCGCATGTCCCTGCTAAAACAATCCCAGAAACCAAAGCCAACCGTTACAGTATAGGTAAAAAAATGAAAACATTATTCAGTAAGTCCCCTAAACCCATTGATGTTGGACCTACCATGCAGTCAGTTGAGGCTCACACTGAGGTAGCCCCCTCCCTGGACTCTGAGATGACAACCGAGACTCCAGATGACAGCTCTGCTCCCGATGCTGAGGCAACTCTACAAACAGCCATGAGCACATCCGCTGAAATATCTTTCCAACATGAGCTCCTCACAGTACCCTCTGACAAAGTACAAACTATGACTGAATCAACTGAGTGTAGCTATGCTGCCTTAAACACAGTAATTGAGACGTCTCAAAGTCCAGAGATGGGTCCTTCCCAAGAAACGGCTCAAGCATCTCCCATCTTGGAAACAACGACTTGTGTGACAGCCACTGAAGACGGGATGACAGATGGCAAGAATCATGGCGTGACCAAGAAATTGAAACATCTGTTTGCCAAACATCCAAAGAAAGCACACAATATCCCAGCAGTGCCAATAGTATCGCAGGATGTAATTGAGTCACAGGCCTCTGAGGTCACTGTACAGCAATCTGTCAACATGTCATCTCAAAAAACTCCCCAACATGAAGACATTTTTGAAATAGGAACTGGACCGTCCCCCACCATGACTGGCCCAAACGCAAAGGTCAACAATCTCAGCATTGGTAAGAAACTGAAACAATTATTTTTTCGTCCAAACCATCCTGAAGCCAGACCTGTGGCCCCCCTGGAGGAAGCTTCCACAGTTTTCACTGAGCATTCTAGTGAGCCAGCCTTTCCTGAGGGATTCCACACTCTTTCTGAAGCTACATTAGCTTTGAAAACTATAACAGAGAGAATGATACTTCACCTGGATGATGCTGACACTGCAAAAGCAAAGCTGGATAATCTGGTATCACATGGAGTTCTCCGTCCGTTCACTGATGACTTGGTGACTCGAGTGTACAACTACTTAGGTGGTGGCCGAGCACCTGGCACTGTGCTCTTCAGGTATGCCTCTGACCCGGCAATCCTGAGACCAAGGACAGTTGGAGAGCGCAAAAGAGAACTTGTTGTGGAACGGGACCCAGAAATCGTTTATGCCTTTACAGAGAGATCCATTAACGCTGTAATCAGGCAGGTGCTAGAGTTACTTCTTCCCCTTGTGAAGGATGTTGACGTCTCTGGATGTCGGGTTCTAGATAGGGTGACTGACATCATGGCCAAAGAAATCACCGACCAAATCTCAATTACCCATCTCAGTCTGCAGAGGACAGACACTGAAGTAAGTACCACTCTTCCTTGCACATAGATTTATTATTGTTTAATACAAGTCAGCTGACGACATCACCAGACCAATCCTCCATTTTGGTAAATTAGAGGTCACATAGGCTATGTTTAAGCTTTGCCACCACTTTGGATAGTTTATATCTGCACCGCTAAATGTACATTTTAATTGCTTATCAGGACAGCGACATTTACAGTGAAAGCATCACGGATACTGAAAGAGCTAGTAGGCCTACCACAGCTACGGATGACAGGACCATTAGTAAGTCTGAATCTTTTAAAGGTTGATGATAGGCCATCATACATGGATGACCAACTCACAGTTTGTATATGTTTCATTTATTTTCAATCTGTGTGGTCTTTGAACAGCTTCTAGCAGGAAATCACGGCGACAAAAATAGACAACGCCCAGACTACATTTTTTTTTTTCTGTGATGCTTAAGACTCAAATGTCTTCAAGCCCAATAACTCCAGGAAGAGGAGATGATGATAGTCCTCCTGTCTCTTCAAATATCATCAATAAAAACATTCCGCATCCAACATGGTATTCATTTTTGTAGAAAATTGCATATTTCACACTCTCGCCTCTCATTACAAACAACATGTCTGAAGCACACACAGCTTTTACATGGTTTCCAACTTCTCCTTTTTATTTATTTGTGAACTACCTTACTTGTGCTTTCTAGCAGATAATTTAGCTTATAGCCTATCAAAACATATCCATATACACCCGCCATAACGGCTTGTTCTGAAATCAGGTTTGCAAGCACTTTAGTATGATGGCCATAAATGAGAGACTCTGGATTTTGCAGTCATGGAGTTGACCAGATTAAAGTTATATCTCACTGCTAGTATAATCTGTAACTATGTAACAAAGACATCTCTTGAATCTTGAACCTGAACAGACAGACATGTGAATGAAATCCAATTGTTAAACTGTAGGCCTAGCCTATTTTATCTGTTTCAAACTAAAGCTCTGCTCTCATAGAAAGAATAGCCTGTAAAAAATATGGTAGAACACATGAAGTTGAAAATACTGAACTGTTAAAATGTATATAATAATAGCCTAAAGAGTCATCTGTGAGACAGTAAAAAAAAACTGAGACACGCCCCTCTCGTCAACTGATGTTCTCAACTGAAAACTGTCGCAAAGCCGACCATATAGGTTTACGGCATTCCACCCGCCATTTTATGTGAAGGCAGCACAAGAGACGACGAAACTTACCTGTGAACAGAGAAACACGCTGTGCACGACTAGAGAAAGACGATTGAATGCAGTGGATCATATTGGGGATTAACCTTGTGCGCTCGTAGTTCTGTGTGTTTTCACACAAGCGGTTTCTCCCAAGGTATTGGAGAATTTCCGTGCGAAAATTGAATGCAGAACTGAGGTAAGTTAGTCGATTGATGGCACGAGGCCTGTACTGGAGGCTTTGGTGCTAGCTCGTCCCTAGCTTTGGCTAAGTGAAATACTGCACTCTAGCTAGTGAGTTGCGAAATATCCGACACTTGTACCATTTTCATACATTTTTATATCCATCAATGGATAGTGGATGATCGTGAAACGTTAACATTGCTGTATTTGTCATAGAACGAATGATTGTTGATTGTGTAGCGGCTAACGTAAGCAAGTAAAGGTTAGGTGGTTGGACTTTTTTGACGGGCTAGCTTTCAACATGGGTGTAATTAGCAGAATGGCTAGCAACAGTTGATTACATAGAGCTTTCGAATGTGTATTTCGACCAGTGGCCGTAAGTTGCAGCACTCAATTCTTAACATAACTACACGTTAGGCCACATCAAACTGGATCCTTTCTGAATATATTGGCACATAAGTTATCTTCCTGTGTTCTTTAGGTGTTTCAGGATACGGAACCGTTCAGATCGCACCAACTTGCTCAGCGCAGCCTAACGAAAGTCCATATTATGGGGGGTTGTTGGTAGCCTTCTGTAATGGGAGATTCAAGTGCTAATTCAACTGTTCTCCCCGAACGACACTTCAGCTCGCTTGATTTATCAGAATACGAATCGCCACCTTTTGAGAATAAATGTCAGTTCTATAACGTTATCGTCACAGGTCACAGTTCGGGGAGTAACGCACACGGTAAACAGTGCACAACGTTTAATGTGAATTAAATGTTTTACCCTGTCTTCTAGGTAAGCCATGACGCAGTTTCTTCCCCCCAACCTACTGGCTTTGTTTGCCCCCCGAGACCCCATTCCGTTTCTGCCCCAGTTGGAAAAGCTTCCTCATGAGAAACACCACAACCAGCCATACTGTGGAATCGCGCCGTTCATTCAACACTTTGAGGTATACCATTACCCCTGATATTGATATAACATTACCCCTGATATTGATATTCAATTAAATTCAATAATTAGATACTCCTCCATAATTTGCTCTCAATTTAAAGGTTGCACTTTTTAACTACTGTAAATAGACCCTATTTTTTTACTCCAAAGTTATGCTTGAGTTTGGCTGTAGGTTGTCTTGGTTGTCCAGTTGTATGTCTTTGCATATAATAGTAAATAACAAACATAGAAAGTGATACGTATATTTTGCCATGCAGGTCAGTTAACATCGTTTTTGTTTGTTTGTTTGTTCTTAGGACCCCAGGGATGCTCCACCACCCACCAGAGCCGAAACTAGAGATGAGCGATTGGAAAGAAAAGTGAGTCCACTGATCTGAATCACAATCACTCGTGAATGACTGCCAATTGGTTTTGAACGACTATCTGTTGTTTAGACCACAATGGATGTGTGAAAAGGCAATCATTCTATACACATTTTGGATGGTATCGGCTTGTGCATAGTGGAAAGTGTATGCATTTAGTTTCAAAGGAGTGAGGCATCAATGTATTGCAGTGAGATGCCCAAACTTGTCTGATGATTTTTTTTGTTTTTGTTTTACCCCACTTCTAGAGACGAGAGAAGATTGAGAGAAGACAGACTGTTGTGGAAGAGGAGCTGAAGTTGTGTAAGGATTCTGAACACTTCCAGTTTATCATGTTGTGCATATAAGCCGTCAATATGGCTCTGTGTAATTACTGATTTGGTTTGAACCATGATTAGGACTGTTTGTCAATTTCATGTGTTGTGCAATTTTATGGATGATTAATTAACACAGAAACAACCTAGTTAACGTACCATATTTCTCTGCAGGGGATCCTCACAACGACCCAAATGCACAAGGGGATGCCTTCAAGACACTGTTTGTGGCACGAATTGTAAGTGCTTTCCTGTTCTGATATTCTATATGGTGGTAATTCACCACAATAAATCTACTCTTAATCTCTGCATCACTTTGGTGTTTTGAAATGGCGCATCTTCCTTAACAGGAATCACGCATAAATGTTGAACTGCTTGTTTACCTAATTGCCTCCCACTGACTACTTTTTTTGCTTTATTATTACAGAACTATGATACCACAGAATCCAAGCTGAGAAGAGAATTTGAGGTCTATGGACCCATCAAAAGGGTGAGTTCCCGTTCTCTGTAATGATTCTCAGCGAGGCTTGTTTAATGGGAACCCCTAGTCATGCTCATCCCTGATGTTGTCTTCATGCACAGATTTACATAGTCTACAACAAGAGGACGTCAAAGCCCCGTGGATACGCCTTCATCGAGTATGAACACGAGAGGGACATGCACTGTGAGTAGTTTGGTGACCTCTCCCCCCAGCCCTCAGCCTCATTGGGTAACAGTAGGACTAGGCAGCTTGCTGTAACTAGGCAGCTGAATACTAGTGGGCTCAGCCCTCTTTTTAGTCACGAGCATCTCTAAAGGTCTTGGTGGGATCTCAAAAGCTTGCAAATAGGAAACTCAAAATAAGGATCTTATTTAGTTCTTTTAACTCGGAGTAGATTTATCATGACTGACCTGATTCATTCAGACAGTTGCCCTAGCGTGTAAATGAGTTAAGTTTTGGAGGGGAAGAGGGATGCAATCACAATCAGCACATATCTAAGTGTAATGGGGCATTTCATGTTCCCTTTGTATGTATGTGTGTATGTGTGCGTCTCTCTTAAGGTCAACCATTGGCACTTTGCCCGTGTGTGTGCACCTATCCATGAGGGCATGTGTGCAGGAAGGGAGGGGGGCGGGGGCCATTGTTATGGGTAAGCTAGGGATTTTTATTTAAACGAGAGCGTTTTGACTCAAGTCCTGACCCCTGTGTCCTTCACCCCTGCAATCAGGCCGGTTGTGAAATGTTAGGGGCATGCCTTGGGGGGGTGTGCCAGGGTGTGTTCTGGCTGGAGCGGCGACGGTAAGCTAAAGGTGACCCTGTGGTTTGTCTGAAGCGTTCTGTTCTGAGTTTTTCTTATTTAAAAGTGCAGCTGAGGTTAGTATGAGTGGTGCAGGAGGCCATGGCTCTGTATTAACTCTGTGTTGTTCTCATTGCCACTGCAGCCGCCTATCTCTGATGGCTATTGGCCAGAGCTGGCTTGCAGATCATGCTGATGGTTTTGATACATCTACACCCTACTACCACAGCTCATTATATGGTTGGTATGATGGGTTTGTATGATGGGTAAGATTTCTTTACACCCTCATGTCCCATTAGGGCTAAGGCTGGGGCCACGTTCAATGGGCAAGATGCATTTTTCATGCCTTTCGATAAGCTAGCGAGGTCCTTCAAGGACAGTTTTGAATAACTAGTGATTTGAGGCGTTTTGGGCATTGAACGTGCCTCAGGTCAGAGTTGAGGATATGGGCTTCCTCTCAGTCTGACTGTTCTTTTAAAGCCACGGTTTTTATCAGAGTTGTTAGCCCAACGAGAGGAGTTATACTCTCCAAGATTTTGGTTGCTCCTTTATTGGCGTTTAAAATCAGGATGTCTATAGGTCAGCGCTGTAACCTCCCTGTGATGAGCACTAAACTTTTGAGAAGTGAAAGTAGTCACTTCAGAAGCATCGTCATAGGTAGGAGTGGAGGGATAAATGCCGAATGCTTGCATTCATAGTGTATAGAGCATCTTAGCTGCTGCCCCGTGTTTTAGGCCTACTCCTAAATCTTGTGGAGTGTAACTCTTGTTTTTGTAATGAAGGAAAATCAAAAAGGGCTTTAATAGAATATGCCGACGGAGGGGAACTTCATACAGCACACGTAGGAACACACAGGAGAGGACGAGCTTTAACAAAACCAGACCTCAGACTTTACAAGAACAGTTTAATTTTAGTTACTTCACTGCACATTTCACCATATTTAGAAAGTTACCCGACATATGGTAGGAAAGATTATAACATTCAGACACATTAAGAAGACCCCTGATTCCAAGACAGTGTCTGGTATGGTAATATGTAGGTATTGTAGCACTTTCACCTGTCCAGCCAGATGCATCTAGTTGAGGTTGTCACTTCACACTAATTGTAGCAGTTTCAGCTAAGTTTAGATTTCTAAGATACCTTTGTATCTTACTTGATCTTGGGGTTTATGCTGCATTCCAGTTGTAATCGTAAGTCGTATTCCCAGTCATAATTTCCACTAACGAGTAGGAAGTTGCGTTTGGAAAGCCCCCCAAGACGTAATTATTACTTCTCAACTTGTTCGAATATCCTAGATATATGGCCCATAAACAGTAAAAGAGCTGTAGAAACCGTTTATTAGCAGTTCGGTCTTATTTGTCTCATTAATTTAAGCGTAGAAACGATATTGTCCAACCTCTGTCACTGTGACATTAGTTAGTGTTAAATGCTGTGTAATGCATCGTTACAAACTGATATTGCTATATCTGGTAACAATAGCTAACAGACTATTGCTAACAAATGCTCAGCTATCTTATAACTTTTAACAACTGGAACGTGGTCAACTGGAGTGATGCAACCCCAAATTCCCAGTTACCACTTACGAGGCAAATGGAACGCAGCATTAGGCACACATTTTGTGGACATAGTGGGGGAGGGTGCAGGGTGGGCAGTGAAAAGCTTGTTTTGTGAAGTGGCTGTTAACGGAGAGGGTTTATGGTAAGGCCCTCGGGTTAGCTTAATGAGGGTTTGTGGTAAGGCCCTCTGATTGGTTAGGTGAGGTGAGGGTGTATGGTAAGGCCCTCTTCATTGGTTAGAGAGGTGGGGGTTTGTGGTAAGGCCCTCTGATTGGTTGAAAAACGATCTCTGTGCCCTACGCCACTGGATCTTCACCTCACCTGCAGTGCAGACCCAGAGTAGCAAGATGGATCGCGCCCAATCCACTAAAGAAATGGATACCAGATCTTTTCGTGTCAAGGGACTGGACGTTATTTAGCCGTCATGAGTAAGTTATGGGAACTATGAGGCGACTGTAAGCTGTGTTTCCTGAAGGTCCCCTCCAGGGTACTTGAGGCCCATATCCAAGCTGGTGAAATAACTGCCCTGGCTGCAGTTGGGAAAGATGCTGGATGCAGGTACTAGTATGTGGTGACTAGTATGTGGTCCCCTCATCACCTTAGATTAAATTACTACTTTTTTTTTTATCAGTTCATTTTTTAAACAATGATTTCATATTGTACCAATTAACCTGGACGTAGGATTTCTGGTGATCTTCAGAATACCATGCGACGCTCGTCTGAACGGTTGGAATATTTTTTTTCCCTGTTAAATTTTGAGCTGTACATGTAGATCACAATAGTAAATTTTAGAAACGCAATCACTTTTTTTGTGTATTATTTGTTTGAGTGCGTATGTGATGTGAACCAGTGGTGCTGTATGTTTGGAGATAAGGGAGGTGGCAGGTAAGATGGTACCTCCTTAATGGGATGAATGTGGAGCATGTTTGTGTGTTGTCTGTGACTTTCTTAGACACAAAGTTGACAACTCATGAGTTGTGGATGTTGTGGTTGACAATGTGGATGCGAATATCCAGCCCGGCATTTTGCGGACAGACCTGTGTTATGAACCAACAGACTTCGAGTATGCAGAACTTTGCACAAGACGCAATGTTTGTGTAGAGAAGTTGTAAGTGATTTTGTTGACCTACAGGTGCAGTGGATGTCCACTGTGGATAGCACAGCACAAAAGTTTGTGCAGTGAACCAGTCATATGAGCAATCATAACGGTTGGGGGATATGGCAAGGAACCCTGACTGAATGCTGCTCAACCGTGATATTTCAGTTAGGCATTGATACATGTTATATACTGCATAATATACACATATTTAAGCAGTGTCAATATTTATTTCTTGCCTTAAACATATTCATTGTTAGTTATTGTTTATTGATTAGTAGGGATAGGTCTAAATTCCCACACTTCTCCACATTCCAAATTATATCCCGTTGAGATCTTGCAGTGAAATGAAAAGGGCCCAGCATACAATCCCTTAGGTCACGTTGTATTTGGAACTGCTCTCGGAGCACAAGAAAGCCTGGAGATTCTACCACTGGTTTAACTTTGCTGACAAAGTAGGTAATATATACGTATATACATTATTGAATTCGTTCTCGAACGGTGAGTGAACAATTTGACTGTGTATAATTGTCAACTTAATAGTCCGTGCAAAGTTATTGCAATAACATTTTGGTGCTGCAAAACTCCTGGGTCATGAAGCTATGAGGAAATCTGTTTGATTTCAAGCAATTAAAGCAGGGTTTGGACTGATATATTTTCATGGACATATTTAATATTAATCGTTAATCATATTCATTTAATGAGCAAACAATTGCCTTACATATACAGAAAATTGCTTGGCTTCAGTAAACTGGAGACAACTTTCTAGGATCTTCTGGAGAGAGAAGTGTTTGTAGCCAAGTGAGCCTCTGGTGTTTAAGCTTGATATTGGTCCCCACCACTAGTGGCAAATTCAGAAAAGTGCAACAAGAAACGAGGCAAACCAGGTGATCTGGGCAGCTGAGCAGTCTGGACTACTAGACAAAACTTGCCTTGCATCATTGTGTTAGAGGTCCACCTATATAATGTCACAATGGGTGATGGTCGGGGAACCTCAGATTGATATTTCAGAATTGAGATTTCTGAAAGGGGACAGGGCAGAGAGCCTTCCTGCATTAGTGTAACAATTAGGTTGCTCAGTATCAGATGTAGTGCAAAGCCCTTGACTTAATTTTAAGTGTAGGGTTCTATTGTTATAGCTTCCATTCCTTTTTAGATCAGTGAAAGGAGCCGTTTTTATTCAAATCGGGTCAAAAGCAGAGTTCAACTTTTTTTTTTTTTCTCCTGAAATTCCCCTGTCCCTCCTTTCTCCTCTTGGTTCTGGCAAAGGTAAGCAGTATCCAGGTGTCCTCTTCTGTGTGGGCTACAGAAGTGTGCTGAACAGGACAGTCCTCCATTTTGTGTCCAGCCTTCTCTCTTCTTATTCCTCTCTCATTCCTCCCTGTAGCTGCCTACAAGCACGCTGATGGTAAGAAGATAGACGGCAGAAGGGTGCTCGTGGATGTGGAGAGAGGTCGCACAGTGAAAGGATGGCATCCACGTAGGCTTGGTAAGTTAACACACAAGTATAACACACGCCAGGGTTAACACACAAGTCTACTTCAACCCGTCTCTGTCCACACGGCAGTATGTAGTTGCAGAACTATAATTTTTGTTTTCTCTTCTCTGCATAGGTGGTGGCCTGGGTGGAACTAGAAGGGGTGGGGCAGATGTCAACATTAAGCACTCTGGGAGGGATGATACCTCCCGCTACGATGACCGGCCGATCGGAGGGTAAGCGCTTGTGACATCCGTTTTGGCTGTCTCTTTGGTGTCTACATGGCATGTGAACTGCATTTAGAGTTCTAGGAGTTTCCACGTAAATCTGAACGTCTTGCTTTTGCAATTCCAGCGATCGAGACCGGGACCGAGAAAGAAACCGAGAAAGAAGCCGAGAACGTGAGCCGCGCGGCGCCGGCGGTGGTGGCGGCGGCGGCCCTCCTGTCGAGAAGGAGCGCGAGCGCCGCCGCTCCCGTTCCAGAGAACGCCGACGCCGCTCCCGCTCCCGCGAGCGAGAGAGGCCTGTTCCAGAGGAAGGGAGGCCCAGGAGGGAGAGAGAGAGGGAGCGCGGAGGAGGTGGCCCAGGAGGAGCAGCTCCAGACGCCCGCAGCCGCGAGCGGAGTCGAGACCGCGGCGAGCGCAAGAGGAGAAGCAGGAGCAGGGACAGGAAGAGAGACAGGGAGAGGGGGAAGGGAGCGGAGGGAGGTGAAGAGGGCCCCGGCATGGATGGCATGATGGGAGACGGAGGAGAGCGAGGAGAGCGAGGGATGGACGAGATGGGCGGCGGCGGCGGCGACATGGGCCGTGGGGAGGAGCCAGGGATGGACGGAGAGGAAGGGAGAGGAGGAGGCAGAGACAGGGATAGAGGAGAGAGGGATAGAGACCGAGACAGGCGGAGGAGTCACCGGGACAAGGACAGGGATAGGGACCGTGAGAGGAGGAGGGGGGACAGAGACAGGGACCGCGAGCACAAGAGAGACCGGGGTGACCGCGAGCGCGGTAGCGACCGTGGGAGGGAGGATCGTCACTCGATGCTGCCCTCCTCTGGTGATATGGAGGGACTGGGCAACGGCGGTGAGGAGGGTGCCGACTCCATGCCACCCCGGTCCGAGGAGGGCTCGCAGGATGGCATGCGGATGATGATGGACCAGGAGTCCATGCAGTCCGGCGAAGACTACGGCTCCAACGAGAACGGCTATAAAATGGAGGCCCAGGCCGATGAATACTGAGGCAACCGAACCCTACTGACACATCACGTACTTTTGCATTTTTTTGTTCCTGTCGTCCTTTGACATGTAGGTTTGGGGCAAGGGCTCAACCACATGGGCCCCCTCCCCCCTCACGCTTACCTGGAGTATGCTCAGTTATACATAGGAATAGCAAGCTGTGATGAAGCTACTGTTAACCAATGTGGTTGAGGCCAGGCTGTGTTGTCTGAAGACGTAGAGCATCTATAGGAACTTATGAAATTGATCCCACTCGTCCACTGTGGCTTCTAAGCCCCCTTTCTGTCCAAGAAAAGACCCCCCACTTCAATCTTTACTTTGTCATAAATTGACTTTAACACATCTGTATCTATGACGACTTTTGTGCTTTTTGGACTATCGGTCTCTGTCAGCAGTAGCATCGAAACTGTTTTAGGTGAGATGCCAAGCTTCATATGCTTCTGTCGTCCTTTTCACATGACAATTATTGTTGGTTTATTTTTTGAAAATGTCTCCCCACACCAGCTCTTTGAACTCAATACGCAAGAGACAAATGAACAGTAAATTGGTTCCGCTTTATGAAGCTAATTCACCTCAGATTGCGTTTTAATCTAAAGAGAATGTTGCCATAGGTTCACACGTTTTGCTTTTCTTTGTAATTATTGTAAGTGTTTTGATTTATTTTTGAAAGCCTTTGTGAACCGCTCCCTTGGTGTTATTTGATTCTGTACTGCATCTCCATTCTCTTTAATAAATACTTTTTTACTTAGCCCATGTCTCTAATTGTATTTATTGATTGTGTGTGTGTGTGTGTGTGTGTGTGTGTGTGAATAAAATGTCAAATATTAAGAATGTCCGTGAATCCACTTGACTGAATTTAAAGAGGAGCTCTCATCTCTGAGGAAGTGTTACGTAGTGCATTACGTAATTCAGTCAAGTGTTCCTCCTCTCCCTACGTCTCCGCTGGCAGTCATCTTCCCCGGTCGTGTCACGCTGATAAGGTGTTCCCCAGTCCTGGGATACTGTTACCGAGACGCTTTGCGGCACAGCTTGTTACCTTTCACTTTCGCACAGAGGGTGGAGGGAGGTCTGCCGAACGCCTGTTGGATTTTATTCCCTTGCTGGCAGACTGCTACGCGCATATACGTCCTCCCATTGCACCGCAGAGGAAGAGAGCGAGTGTCTCCATGATGTCATCATATTATCATACGGGGAAAGAAACGGACATGGCGACTATGGCGGAACCGCTATGTCTAGAGAGAGGTAACCAATATTATAGGCTATAATTGAAGATTTACTGGTGATTGCTTTTGACGTTAATTTTAAAGTAAAGTATTCCAGTTGACTCGCCAGGGCAAGTGTATAGCAGACCCGTGCGTTTCTGGCTAGCGGGATTAGTGGTCACTAATGACCAGCTCACGTAGGGGGAGCTGTTGAATGAAAATAGCTGCTTTGACGATGTGCGTGGATGGGAAGGCACAAATCTGCCTACTCAAAACTATTTGAGCATTCTCCCTTCTTGTCAGTTGCACCAGCCACACATCTTATATAGCATATCAATCTCAAATGCAAATAAACGGTTAGAGGAAATATACATTTCTCCATTATACTACATCATTGCATCTCAACTCGCTCCTTGTCCCCCTCCGCCTTCCTGATTCTCTATCCTCTGACATCCCGACCCTTTACCCAGATATCTGTCGGGTGATTGAGTTGCTGGACAGGCTGCAGAGGAGTGGGGAGCTGCCTCCACCCAAACTACAAGCCCTCCAGCGAGTTCTCCAGAGCAAGTTCTGTGCTGCAATCAGAGAGGTGAGGTAGCCCTCCTGTGTTTGCTACTGACGTGGTCATCTTTGAACTGATCACTGAACTGTCCATTCATCTTTCTGTAAGTTCTTTTTAGGGTCAGCATTAGTACCTTTCCAGGAAACAATGGCTGATCATCCTAAGAGGTTAACTAATGATTTATTGCCTGCCACTCCCTCCTTCCCTTATCGACTCCCAGGCAATTGTGATATCCACATTCTCTGCGCTCACTCACACCCCACTTGAATTTGTCACTCTTTGCTTGATGAGATATTCACAGTGCACAGTATTCTCAGTGAGATCCATTAACACACCCGGATTTTGTTTTTGTTTGATGTGGTGTGGGGTTTCACAGAAAATATAAAGCTCCCTGCACATAAGCTATTCCCTTCACTGCTTGCAAAAAGCTGCTGTTTCTGGAAATTACCTTTATATTGTCTGCAGTTTGATGTGATTCAAGTTTGACTTCTCATGTTCATGTTTGTGCGATGAGTTACACAAATTCGTTAATGAACAATTTTCGAGCTGCATTTGGTGATGGCTTTTCAAATGTCATGCTACATAAATATCACGGTGATGGTGATATGAGATGGAGACTGTTGATGTCTTTTTAAAAGCCTTGCCGTGTCTGTGGATTTGGAAGTACTGACTGAATCATTCATTCCATGGTGTGTCTGGTTGGAGTTGCTTCTAACAGTGTCCTCTCCTCACCATCAGGTATACGAGCAGCTCTATGACACTTTGGACATTGTAGGGGGGCCTGAAGTGCGAGCCCAGGCCACAGCCAAAGTAAGCATTAACATTTATAGCCTACATCTCTTCATTCAGCTGATGCTTTTACCTAGTAACCTGTAAGTAAGACTTACAAATCAGGAACAACATTCAATCGACCAATATGTGCAAAAGGAGAATCTGGAGTAAACAATCAGTAATATAACAATACATGATTACAACAGTCAAACGATAGGCATAATAGTGTGGAAGACATTTAGTAGACATTACCAAGGCATTTTATAGTTCAGGGTGATATCAACAGAAAGAAAAATGTGCATGGTATGTGCACGCACACATGGTATTAGGATGCATGTACTGTATTTGGAGTGAAAGCTAGCATGGGACATATGCCAGACAACGGTGTTATATCATTATTCAGTGTGTGTTGATGTTACGAGACCAGCAGAGCTAGCTGATCCCTCCTTTCACAGGCCACTGTAGCGGCATTCGCCGCCAGTGAAGGTCACGCCCACCCTCGAGTGGTGGAGCTGCCGAAAACGGACGAGGGGCTGGGCTTCAACATCATGGGGGGGAAGGAGCAGAACTCCCCCATCTACATCTCCCGGGTCATCCCTGGGGGGGTCGCAGACCGGCAAGGAGGGCTGAAGCGGGGCGACCAGCTCCTGTCCGTTAACGGCGTGGTGAGTTTGTGGGGGGTGGAGGCTATAGGGTCAACAAGGTTAGGGGGTCAACTGTAGGGTGGATGGCTGGATGGGCCGAGGAGGACATTAGGCTGGGTAAGGGAGGGGAGAGTGTTTAGTGGAAGCTAGCCCAGTGGGGCATTTAGCGGAATGACTGTTACCAGATTATCGTTGGGGAAACAGATGGTCCTCTGAGCCCCCCTGCTAGCAAATCCCCTGTGCACTTTGTTATGTGAAAATATGCATGGTAATCCTGGATCGCTGCCTGTCAACAAGCTGACTTTTTTTTTTTTCATGTGCTGGTTAGTGAGAGATAGAAGGCAGTACGAACTGTAAATCATCTTCCATCTGTTTTTTTTTTAGAATGGCTAGAACTGCCACAGAAACATTCATCTGATATTGTGTGTGTGTGTGTGTGTGTGTGTGTGTGTGTGTGTGTGTGTGTCTAGAGTGTGGAGGGCGAGCACCATGAGAAGGCAGTGGAGTTGCTGAAGGCGGCTCAGGGCTCAGTGAAGCTGGTGGTCAGGTACACCCCAAAGGTCCTGGAGGAGATGGAGGCCCGGTTTGAGAAGCTCAGGAGTGCAAGGAGACGCCAGCAACACACCAGCTACTCGTGAGCATCCCTCAAAAATACACACTGTACATGTACAATACATACACACCACCGCCCTGCTGATGTTAATGACTGGCCTCCATGTAGCATACCTCCAACCATCTCTTTGAGTGAGAAAAATAAATAAATATTTAGGCTAATGGATACCCTTGATGCTGAATTACTGAAGCTAAGCAGGAGTGGACTTGGAACCTGGAAGTGGTTTTGGTGGGTGGCTAGTACTGTAGGTAGCAATCTCCCCTCTGGCCAAAAATAAATCCCAATGCTCCAGTGCAGTGACAAGGACTCTGTGCTGTAGGTGATGCTGTCCTTGGTCCTGACTCGCAGTGGTCATAAAAGATCCATTGTTACTTATCGCAGACAGTAAGGGATTCCCCGGTGTCCTGGCAACATTCCCAACCTGGCCCATTTAATCTGGCCCCTTTATAATCCTCCAGTGTAATTGGCTCATTCATTCATTCCCTCACTCTCCATCTCAAGGTGGTATGTGATGAGTATTCTGGTGTATAACGGCCGGCATGCATCACACAGGTGGTGCTACACATTCTCCCTTCACTGTAAAACACGTTGGGCGCTTTGATAAAGTACTGTATATAAACACAATGTGCTGTTGTTTTTGAAAGGATGAGGGAATGCAAAAGCTATCTCTCTGTCAAAAGCATGAAAGGGAGAGATGTATTTGCTCGGTTCAAATGTCTACAACCTTTTACCAGTATTGCGAACTCTCCCCTTAACAATTACGCAAAGAGATTGGAACAACTATTTTCCATAACTTACCAATAGGCTTTGTGCACGAAAGGCTCTGTGTGCGCTTGCTTGTTTCCAATGGAGCCAGATGTGTTTCATCCTGCCGCCATTGTTAATGTAGTTGAGTGTCTTCTCGGACCCGGTTGAGTGTTGCACTAGGGAATAAGCATGTTATGATAAAGAAGGAATGATGCAAGTTAAAATTAGTGATGCTCCGATCGATCGGCCGCCGATCATGATCGGCCGATATTGGCTAAAAATGGCTTGATCGGTGAAGCTCAAAAGCGCCGATCAAAAAAGCCGATCATGTGACCTACTGTAAATTACTTGCGTGACATCTTTTCACCTGCAGGCGCAGCGCACAGGCACACAACCATAGATATATCTATGCACACAACAGCCTAGAGTAGAGAGGAGCTTGCAGTGGCAAACATGAGTAGGCTAAAGGTTCAGTGTAAAATTAACCATATGCAATGTATGTCGTGCTGAAATCCCTCGAGGTGGAAGCCAAAGACGTTTTAACACCACTGACGGACAACTGAATATGTCGGGTAGCCTATGAGAAACTAAACCAGCCAACTTCCCCATCCTTCAATCAGCCGACTGTAGGCCTACTAACGATAGGGATGATAAGATGGAAAGGCATTACGTTCAGAATTAATTTGCCTCCTCGAACAACCTGTATTTCGTTGTGGAGGATAAAGCCCAGTTACGATTTTGCAAATATCTGTAGCCTAAAAGATTTTTGAAAGACAGTCAGACTCTCACATCTAAAGACAAATCATAGAGTTTTAAGTCACAAACTAGTCACAGACTATGCAGACATGCGATAATATCAGACATGTTTGATATTGTTGTAACGGCAGAATTAGAAAAAGACTCCGACTGGCTTACAACCGCTAATTAACACCTTACATTAAACGAGTAGCCTACACGGGAGCGCGCCGCACCATGATTTCTGTCCCGACTTTGGATATTTATTCATCGACTGTGAAAACATGGCAATATCGCGCAATGTAAGTCGGCCCTAACCTGCCTTGATCCACGATATTACACCGCAGGCATAAAATACTAGCCTAATGTGTATCTCCCCGCGTTACCAAACAGTAGCCCATTGACAAGCTGAAGAATAGGCATATTAGCTTCCCAAGCGCAGACGCCTGTCCAATGTCCCTGCTAGCTTAACAGCGCACTTTATTGACTCAAACTGGTGGCATTTAACGGCATGTTTCAGTCATGGGGGATTCCAAGATAAAAAAGACTTGCAATTTATTGCTTACAGTAGCTTACATTATTTCTTTTTTGGGGGATTTGGAACAGAGAAAAGGCCATAGTTTTGCACTTTGAGGCAGTAGGTTTTGATGTAACACGTTTTTCATTTAATGTAGTCAGTCTATTTAGAAGCTATACTTTTCAAGTAGCCTAGGCAATGTAATTTGGTCCCATCCCATTTAGGTGATCTGTGTGTTGGTCTGCCTGACCCCCTCCTTGTATGAAATCATTTTATGTCTCGCTGCATATTTGGAAAAGATGGCCAAAGTTATTTCATTTTCTAAATACAAATCGATAAATGGTGGTTCTTCAACATCTTGACTAGCCTTAGGCCTACTGTCTTTTACGCCACTTACATTAATTCATAGTTAGTTTAATTTCTACAAATGATGCAAACTCTGCTAGACTATTGTTAAAAGACTCTCATTCCCCTGCCATTCTGTGATCGGCAGTGATCGGCAATCGGCCGATCATGATTTTGATGATCGGTAATCGGTGATCGGCCCCAAAAATGCTGATCGGAGCATCTCTAGTTAAAATTGTTGCAAACAAGATATTCAACGTCGGAGTGATGATGTTAGGAGCAGAATATAACAGAAGATGCTCCACCAAAAATAAATAATAATAAAAAAAACAGACAGGAAGAACCTTTCATGCACGTAATCTATTAGTTTAGATATTTGTCAGAACACAATTTGTCTGACTGACACAAATCTAACACAGGATATGATGTCAGGAAAGTCTAGACATTACCTCACTGAGATGCCGATCACTACAAATGTTCTGCACAAATACTGAATTTCTGATTCTGTATGGCCAGTTGATCAAATACCTCTGTGTGTCTATCCTCCAGGTCTTTGGAGTCCCGTGGTTAGCCAGTGGTCTCCTCACTCCTCGTTCCAAAGAGCTGCCCGACTTCAGTCCGCCAGGAAGGCATGTGGTTGTCATGTGAGAGGAAGTCAGCATAGGGCTGACTTAGCTGTGTTGTTTGTATGTTGGTCTAATATCTCCATCTAAAAGTAAAACTTTACTACCGTATACGCATAGTTGTGTGTTGGAGCATATCTCCCCGTCAGAAGATCCCTTTTTTTCTAATTTTGTATGTGATTTCAGTACCTAGAGTATGGTGTTAGTGCTGATCGGAGAGATGAGCTAACTTGCAGTAGCGTCTAAAACTGTATATATCAGTACATAGTGCATACCTCCTGGCAGACTAGTGCATGCAGATCTGTGGTGCACTTCCCAGACCAGCTGGAAAGGCAGAGTTAATCGTTCCTCCATTCCCCATAGACGGCAGGTGCCAGATCGAGTGAACCCCTTATGACATATATATATACGCCCTCAATAGTTGACTGAATATTATTTTAGAACTTTTTTTTTCACTGCTTTCTACACATGATCATGTCCAATGTTTTTGTTCTGGCTGGAACTTGATTGGATTCATGTCCTGCGTGTCTTATCATCCTGTTGGTCTGGTCTATGCTGGTTAAGCTGGAGACAGACCATTGGATGGGGGGGTTTGTCAAAGGTAGGAGTGGGGGTAGGAAGGTCACAGTTGCCCCTGCCTGCATAGTGGCTCACCCACACACACTGTGCCCATGCCTAGACTGTCTTTATGTTGTATGTATGTATATGTATGTATATGTATGTACACTATTTAATTCATAACAATAAAGGAAAGTTCTTTAGTTCACAGTGTGTGGTATTTGTTGTGTCACATCACTGGACATCGATAACGTATTTGACTAGGTCAGTTGTGTGCATTTTCCACACAATATCTCTCTGCACACCCTACACAGAAGAATGTACAATCACTGAAACAAGATTGTTGAAGGACAAAATATGTTGACATTTCAATTACTAATACATGAATAAGATTTATGATTAGTAAAATAGTAAAATCAGCTTAAAGATTTTGTCTTGTGACGACCATCCTATGCCCCAGTTCAAATTGACTGCGAAGTGTATAGGATGGACTTTTATTTTAGGTTAAAAGACTTTTAGTTTGACAATTGTTGATATTCCTCGACCGGAAGTTCATACCGAGGGGGAAAGGAGATGGGATCTGTTCCTTAAGTGAAGTAACCTTGACTTGAAATAAAATACGAAATAGGAGACCTGTCGGTCGATGACTTCAGATGTGTCTTGATATATTCTTACAGTCCATGTCAGTTACATATTCTTTCAGTTCATGTCATGAGCTTTAAAGAATGCCTAAGAAAGACCCATGCCAAAAACAAGCCTGTGAAATTCAGAAATGTTTACAAGGTAAGTGGCCCAATTAAAGTAAAGCTGACCGTGTGTCCAGTGTGTTTCCTCTATTAAAAGGTGTACCATTGGTTATCATAATTATTTATGCTTTCATTACAGCAAACAAATACATCGAGAGCCGCTGCGCGGATGTGATCCAGGCGATGCGCAACTGCTGCGCAGCACACGTTGGAGAGGGGTCTGTGTGCTGCTCAGGATTCGTCAAAGAGCATGCGGCCCCTGAGCAGAAGAAATGACACATTAAACGTCCAGCGCAGATTCTCGCTACATGTCTGTATGCATTTGGTAGTAGCAGCAGGGGAACATAAGCTGGTTCATTCATCGAGATAAATAAACCACATTTAAAAGACAAATGTCCAAGTGTATGATACTTTCCCATATGGTCCAAGATATAAAATTGCTGTACCATGTATTTATTTTCGTCGGATCAGTCTGATAATGGTTTGGAGAAACCAGGGCATTTCTTTAGTTAGATAAATGAAGAATGTTTTCCCTGAAGATTGAAATTATTCATTTTATTCTTTTTGAATGTGATTTTGTCTGTCAAAATCATAGGTCAAAATGAACCAAGGAAAAAACATGTCTACCCAGCTCTCATTTGCATGCTAAACATTTGTATTAACTTATGAGGTGGTCTTTGCTTTTACCCCGCAACTCAACAGCGCCCCCTACGTTCTTAGATGACGTGTAATTCATGCGACAGTTTACCACTCACGGAGAGACACATGTGAGGTGCGTGTTAGTCGAGCTAGCTAAATGAAGACCTTGTCAACATTATTTCAACTCTGGATTACAAATAAATAATAAGGATTGACGGAGAAACACACCATGGCGAGTACACTGCAGTTTAAAACAAAGTGAGTGACTTTGTAATGGTGCATACCGGCATGTAGCTCAGCCTGCTAGCTGCTATTTAGCTGACTTAAATGACCATAACACTTCTTATGTCTTGATGTCTTAACTATCAGTCAGTCAACTTTAATGATAATTTTCATGATTTTTACGTACAGTTATGCAGTTTCAAGCAAAATCGAGCCGTTCTACAAAGGAGGAAAAGTTCAGGTAAGAAGTTTGATCCTTGTGTCGTACTTAGATGCTCTTGTAGTCTGTAACGTTGAGTTAAAAATCCAGCTTTTGTTGATCATTTGCCATAGATCAGCAAAGACGAAAAGCACATATTTTGCACTTGTGGGACACGCATAAATGTGCTGGACATTGCAACAGGAAAAGTTGTCCATAGCATTGAGCAGGTACGTAAAGCGCTTTGAAGTTGTCAGTGTGTATGGAATGGAATTGTCAGTGTGTATGGAATGTCATGTTCTGTCATCTACGAAATCCCAACAAGTGCCGATTTTACCTTTCCAGGATGACCAGGAAGACATTACTTCATTCTCATTAAGTCCTGATGACGAGGTAATGTAGTATCTGATTTCTTTCACTTAAACGGTGTTTTGCTTTTCACATCCCTCTTAACCATTAATCCATTTGAATTCTCGTCAGGTTAGACAAACCCATTATTGTCAGTGTGGTTTGAACAGTGTGCTCTGTTTGCAGATCCTGGTTACTGCCAGCCGGGCCCTTCTGCTCAAGCAATGGGACTGGAAGCAGGGTCAATGTACGCGCTCCTGGAAGGCCATCCACAACGTACCTGTGGCCAGCATGGCCTTCGATTGCACATCAACACTCTTAGCCACAGGTAAACAATCCTCATGCGCACAACACAAATGATATCGCTTTTGTGCGTCTTTCAATGTCTGTAGATAGTGATGTGTTGATTGTTCTTTTTCAGGGGGGTGTGACGGAACCATAAAGCTGTGGGACGTGTTGAAACAGTACTGCACACATAACCTGAAAGGCTCCTCTGGGGTGGTCCAGTGAGTAGCCCAATCTCAAGAATATGTTCTTTATGCACCGTGTACAACAAGCTGTTTTCTACACACATTTAGGTGTAAAACATGACTCATCAAAGTGAGATAGCAGGATAGGATTTGTAGTGAGATCTGTAATTTCAAACACAATCCTCAGAAGAGTGTGGAAATGTTGAGTTTTAGCAGTAGTATAAAAGGTGTAAAAACCTGCCATCTTCTGCTGAGGATGATTAAAGAAAGATGTGATGTGTGATGAATGAAGGCAAGCACTAAGACGCTATATTAAAGTCATAGGAATAGCATTTATTTGTACTGCCAAAAGTTTACCATTTGGATAGAGTGTGACCCAGTGTGCTTGTCTCCCCTCAGCCTTGTGGAGTTCCATCCGGACATCAGTCTGCTTCAGCTGTTCTCGTCCTCAGCCGACTGTGCGATCCGCATATGGGATCTGCGCAGCAGCAAGTGCCTCTGTGTGTTGGAGAGCCACTTCAGTGCAGTCACTTCCCTGGCCTTCTCCCCCGACGGAAACACTTTAGTCAGGTACCACTAGCTCAAGCATTCCTCCAGTACCACTAATTCACTGATAGGACTATATGACTGTGTCAGAATTAGTGTTTAAAGTTCCAGGATAGGCTTAGTTTCAAAGAAATATTTGAACATTTGTTTTTGCTTTTTGTTGACAGTTCTGGACGAGATAAAATCTGCACAGTGTGGGATCTAGAGAAGAAGAAGGCGAAAAGGACAGTCCCCGTTTATGAGGTAAACTCCACAGATCGATGGCTGTGCAGAAACTGAAATATAGTTCAGGTAGAGGCACATTTAGTATATCTGCAGTATTGTGAAGAAAAGAAGTGGTTTTGACGTTTCAGCACCACAGAGAAGCTTCATCAGGGATGTAGATCACACAGCACAAATTTGAAAGCGGGCAAAGGTTTGAAAACTATAGTAGAGTATCACTACTTCTGCTTGAAACGAAAAACCTGGCACTTCTGGAACCCTCCAGTCTAGCGAGTCCCTTTGCTATGTGATTGGCGGAGATGAATATGGTTAAGACCATGGTGATAAAGAAAAGTTGGCTTTAGTAATAGAACCACTGAACCTTTACTGTGTTTAACCTTGTATTCCAGTCATGGTCTTTGAGTATGTTATACCAGATTACCGTAGGTATTAGGTGATATGACTAAATGTGCAAGCTCTACATTTAGGGTCTAGGGAATGTGTGAAAGAGTTTTTGTACAAATGTGTACAATGTTTAGAGATAATGTTTAGGTCATGCCATTGCCACATGGTGCCTTTGTGATGGGCACGTTTTGACTAATTTGTATGTAACGAATGTTCACCACTGTGCTGTGCTGTAGGCTGTGGAGGGGGTAGTGCTGCTGCCAGAGGGGGAGGATTGCTCTGACATCGGAGTGAAGAACAAAGGGCTGCACTTCATCACTGCAGGCAGTAAAGGTATGACATGAAAAGGTTTGAATGTGCTGCATATACTAATACATAATGCTGGGTTTTGAGTGTCCCATACACTTAGTTTATCATTGAGTGAGGTGTGGTTTTAAACACAGTATTGGTACTGAATGGAGTCCTCGTTACACAACATCCCCACTGAATCTCCCTCTCTCTCTCTCTCTCTCTCTCTCTCTCCCCCCCTCTCTCCCTCTCTCTCTCTCTCTCTCTCTCTCTCTCTCTCTCTCTCTCTCTCTCTCTCTCTCTCTCTCTCTCTCTCTCTCTCTCCCCAGGCGTGTTAAGAGTGTGGGAGGCCAGCTCGTCCCAGTGTCTCCACAGCCAGACTCTGCCCGCAGCGGAGCCCAAGGTGGAAGCCGGAGCTGAGGACGATGTGCACCCGCGCAGCCTCACCTACTGCCTGCCCATGCCCGCCTCCGGAGGCCTGGCCACGGTCACCGCCGAGCACAACATCCTGCTCTACCGCCTGCCCACACTCACTGTCCAGCAGCAGGCAAGACCGCTCAGTTTTTTTTCCCCTCTCATTTATTTGATGGGGACAGACAGGAATACTGTAAATGAGAGACAGTTAGCCATGTGGGCTAATATCATCCCTTGTCCCAACCAGTTCTTAAAAAGGCAGGCTGGGGTAAAAATGAATAAAAGACATGACCTGTCACTCAGTGAGACACCTTGGTAGTTTTCTCATATAAATCTGAAAACACAGGGAGTTTATTTTGCGTGTTGTTGTTTTTGTTGTTCCTAGTTTGTTGGGTATAATGATGACATTCTGGACGTGAAGTTCCTGGGCAAAGAGGACACGCACATTGTGGTGGCCACCAACAGCTCCCAGCTCAAGGTGTTTGAGCTGGCCACCAGCAGCTGCCAGATTCTCTATGGACACACAGGTCAGTGAGTGACCACTAGGGGGCAGCACCTCCTCTGGTTTTGGATGGAGAGAATGGAAGCATTCAGATTGTTTTTTTCCTGGGTAATGTTCTTATCAGAATGAAATGACCTGGACATATTTTGTGGTAATACCTGTTTGGATTAGCTGTCTGAAGCATCCTTGGTGATGAGCCACAATTTTTTGTGCCAGGTATCAACAAACAATGCACATGACACACGTCATTAACACCCACCTTCTGATAATTAAGTTCCCTTGTGTAAATGCAGTCAGATGTCCTTATGTAATATTCGTATCTTTAGTTGACCTTCAGTTCCATCAAGGTTAAGGTAACGAGGATAGAAAACGACAAAAAAAAATGTTTTACTAGTTTTTCTTCATTATTTGGATATTGAAGTTTATATTGTGAGTGAATGTATGAACATTTGAAAACCATTTCCACTAAAACACTTGGCAATATATGTAGCCTTTCTGGTGTTTCCCTCTCACATAGCCAGAAAGCTCGGAAGTCGGAGGTGAAAAGGTTTAGCTGACCTAATAGTGACCTAAGGGAAGTTCCCAGCTCATTTTTCTTTCTTTTGTTTCTTTGCAGACACCATTCTGTCCCTGGATGTGTTCAAGAAAGGTTTGCTCTTTGCCAGCTGTGCAAAGGTGAGTCATCTGCTCTCCGCTCTGTCAGAACTAATTAAAGCTCAATTCTGCCATTCCTACATCATGTGATATACTTTCTGTATGCTGTACTTTCACAGAAGAATGCCCCAGTGACACTGTACAGTGTTTAGTAGAAGTCAATGTTTACACACCAGTCAGAGGTCAATTCATGTTTTATGAAGAAGATTTTTTTAAAAATTTCTTAATAGGCAGACAAGTCCAGACAAGGCCATTTTATTTATATATCACATTTCATACACAGAGGTAAATCAATGTGCTTAAGTACATACAAGATTAAAAGTACAAGAGTACATTAAAGGGCAGTAGGCCATCGTTGACTAATCCTTGACCATCAGACAGTTTCTCAGCACGTTATTACTACGGTACTATGACAAAAGCTCTGACCGCCTTTGATGATTTATAGGCACATAACCAAGGGGGCAGGCGAACGTTCGGCGAGTGTAGACAGTACGGCCGCCGCCATGGTAAATAGGAGACCAGTGCTAGCTACCCATTCCATTGAATCCTATGGGGCGTAAGCGACACTTTTGACATCAAATAACGTTACAGCGTTTTAAGCCATTACCCGTAATTTCCCGACTATTAGCCGCGGCTTATACATTGATTTTGCTACATTTCTTCAGCTATGAGGTTAATACAGGGGAGCAGTTAATATGGTGTTAATATGGTTTTGTCTCTTTTAACTTGCATAAAACACTGTCCTGCGGCTTATACACAATGCGGCTTATATGTGGGAAATTACTGTATACGAACCTTTTCTATTTTCGGAGTAAATACAACATTGTGAGATTGGCGTTATAACCTCGTAACTGTCTTATCGGCTGAGTAATAAACGTTTTTCTGAAATCAATGCTAACGTGGTAATGCGCATGCGTCCAGAGAGAGTAAAGCGTCGCCATAGGTCAGACTCGGTCAGACTACGTGCCTACGTCACATGTACGACACCTGAGCCTGTGCAGGAGACCTATGCAGGAAATAGAAGACCAAAAAAAAAACGTTAATTTGCTTCCTCGGTCTCTGCTGATGTCTACGTGATGATCGCTCTGTCCATATCTTTTACTGTCTATGCACATAACCAGCAGTCCCTTTCGTGAAACAAATGAATAGTCTTGGAATTGCCCAGAGCGCTCACACACAGTGAGCACACGTGTACGCTAAAAGCACTGATCAAATCTCTGGTTTCAGGACAAGACGGTGAGGGTGTGGAGGATGAACCCAGAGAGTGGCGCTGTGGACTGCGTGGCGCAGGGCACTGGGCACTCCGACGCCGTGGGATCGGTCTGCTGCTCCAGGTACATGCCAGCCTGTCATGACCGGCACGACACGGTAGCTGGCACAGAATCAGAATCCGTGTCAGCCTTTGGTGTTAAATGACCTGAATCATAGTTTTGAGTCACATGACCATGGGATCTAGTTGACATATTTGGGTTCAAATTGTTAAAGTTTCCAATCGTTGTTAGTGGGTTTTAGCCTCCTGTATTTTATTTCAATCATATTTCAAACATTTGCTTCTTGAAATTAATGTTGGGGAGGTAGAGGTAGAGGTGGAGAGGAAGCCTAATTACATATATTGATTACCAGCTCATTATGTAATGCATTCTGAAGCCAGAATGCAGGATGTACAGGTGTGGAGTGTCTGGAATTTCAGAGGCTCATTTTGTCAGCTGACTGCTGTATTGTTCTGGTTCATTTGAGTGTGATTGTGAGCCATTAAGTGACCCCTGTGGTTGACCGTGTTTATTCCTGTGTCCAGGCTGAAGAAGGCCTTTGTGGTGTCGGGCAGCCAGGACTGCACGCTGAAGCTGTGGGAGCTCCCGGAGCCAATCCCCTCCGCCGAGGCCGAGGCCGCCCGCCTCACTGCCCAGGCCACCGAGAAGGCTCACGACAAGGTACCAGCTTGACCCCTCTGAGTTTGTGCGTGGTCATGAGAACCTGCCCTTTTCCTTGTCCTTTGTAGCATTGTGGACGAGAAAATGTGGCACAAAAGAGTTAATCATTGGTGTAATGCCCCTTTTCTTGTTGGTGCCAGCATGATTGAGGGGGGATGAGATTCTGACTCATGTTGGCTGAAATGGAAGAAGGAAATGCTATGGTTCAGCTAGCAGACGAGGAATGCGATGTTTGTACAAGAAGCTGGCAGTGATTTATCACTGATCTAAATTTGGATCAGAGACATGTTCCAGTGACATCTTTACTTTTACTGTGCCCGATTTCCGCCCTGGCAAGGAACGTGCCTTTTCCTTGTCTTCAGAGACACTTGTTCCACTCGAGCAGCTCTGACTTGTCTGGCAGGTTTCAGACTGAGCAGATAGTTTTGATTTCAGATCTACAGATCTAACGTAGCACACATAGATAGGGGACTCTAGGCTCCACCCTGAAAGAAGTGGTAGTACTAGTCCAAGTATGTATTGAAATGTTGTACAGATATCAGATTACCTTTGCCAATAATATTGAATGTGCTGGTTATGGTTTCTTCAGTAACATGTGGCCAGAGGTAAAGTCAGACGCACACAGTGGGCCGAGTCAGGCCGAAGTTAATTAATAAAAAGATAGATCACAGAATTAAACACTGGGTGCACGCGATTGGTTTATTCCATTTTACTTCACCGGAGAGGTCTCGCCCATTTCAGAGTCCCCACCTTGGCATAGCTTCCTGCTCCCCATATCGCCACCGAACTTGGGGCCCAAATCAGTAAGCTTGCTTGTATCGTTTGTTCGTCTAAACTGACCGACCCAGATTCAATGTTGGCCCATATTTCCTGATGTGCTGACTTGTCTCAGGAGTTTCTATGGGCGCCTCTCATTCGTTTTCTTTTTTATATACAGTATATCCTCCCTTCCTTCCTCGGTCCTCTTTCCCACTGATCTAGATAAAGAATGATGGGCGGCAACAACGGGATAGTCTATCCAGTGTTAGTTATAGATCAGTGGGAACGAGCCTGGAGGATCGAGGAGAGAGGTTGAGAAAGGGCCACTGTATCTGCATGACCACTCATCTCTCCATGTTCCTCTTGGTCTCTCCTTGCTCCAGGACATCAACAGCGTGTGCATCTCCCCAAACGACAAGCTGCTTGCCTCGGGCTCCCAGGACCGCACGGCCAAGCTCTGGTCCCTCCCGGACCTCTCCCTGCTGGGGGTGTTCCGGGGCCACCGGCGGGGCGTCTGGTGCGTCCAGTTCTCCCCCATGGACCAGGTGCTGGCCAGCTCCTCCGCCGACGGCACCGTCAAGCTCTGGGGGCTGCAGGACTTCAGCTGCCTCAAGGTAAACAAAACACCATCACATAGTGCCAGAGAGGGTTGAAGCGGAGCGAGAGGCGCAAACGTTCGACCGTTTCCGCGTTCTGTTTTCGCAAAGGGGAGGGGGGGCGGGGGGGGGAGAAATCATAGAAAGTGACGTTACATTAGAACTGAACTGCTTACCGATCGATATCCCACTATGACGTCCTTCCTTAAGCAGACAGGAACTGTTCGAATTTTGCTTGGTGATATTGAAATGGATCTAGACCTAATTGATTGTTTATTATTGATCATTGATTGATTATTATTCATGTCTTCTGTACATGTTGACGTCCCCCCCCCCCCCCCCCCCACACACTTCTTGTTTATAATGTAGGGTGCGTTGTCATGTTCAGTGGAGAGAGTAATATTGGAGACAACTGTTTACGGTATTTATCATACATTCAGCAGTCTAGAATAGTTTTCAACTCATAAATGATAGCAAAACAGTGAGCAACAGTAAACAAAAGCAAAAAAGAACAGATAGATAATAGTTCAAGAAAGAAAAGTGAAAACACAGAATAATGATTAAAAGTGTTGTGGCAGTAGCCCTGACTGGGTCTATTGGAATGATCTGTTTGTCTTTATGAAGACCTTAAGGTCAAGCTTTTAGTTTCAGTGGATGTTAGGTCCAGATTTGTTCACTTTTGAAAGTGTAGAACTCTCAAATGCAGGGTTCTCAGTTTTGATGGAAGTAGCCCTGATATGCATGCAAACACTTGATCATTTAGAAATGTAATTGATGCGTTACTGAATAGAGTTCCATAGAACAGAAGTCCTCAATAGAGCCAGATACTAATGGAAGGACTCCTATTTCATTGGAAGAGAATCAAGCTTTATCCAATCATACGTTCTCTAACTGGTTTGTTATGTAAAGTTAAACTTCTTGTCCCTGCTGAATCACTTCTCTCTCCCGCTCTCTAATAATGATCATGATTGATCACATCCTAAGTTCCACAACTGAATGAGTTCTAGGTAACTGTATCTGGTAGATGGGGCGTGACATTAATTGCCAACACCAAATCCGTGGCCGCTTTCTCCTGTATGCCTAGAGGCACATGCTGTTAATTCCATCAACATTTATCAAACAATGACAATGGCTGTTTGAATGCTGGCTGAGCCTCTTGTACAGCCTTGCCAGTGGAACAAAGTTGTACAAAGCATTCACCTTCCAGTGCAGTTAGGGTTTGTTTTTTGACGTCATGCAAAACCGCCTTGCGGGGGTTGTTTTTTGTTGTCAAACTGTTATGAAACATTAGAGTGTTAGATGCATTGTGCCTGCACTGTACATTCCACTCATGCCATTTTATTTGCAGGAGGGACATTCAATAGGCCAAGCCAATTTATTTACCATTGATTGGATATAGCCTATGACCAAATCGGTTGCTATTATTAGTACTATGACTAATGTACATTATAAGCGTGTTGGGGGTGAGATGTTCTGGAGCTGGGTGTGGACAACACGCTCAAGCACTTCCAGAGAAACGGGAGGTTGATGATGGGCCACAGGTTCTTAGAACAGGTATGATGGATCCAGTTCTCAGGGCAGCAGGTACGTGCCCATTTAAGGGCAGGTGTGTGTAGAGGCAAGTCACGGGTGGTGTGTAGGGTGGTCCTTATTTTTAAAGTCTCCGTTTGTCATGCTCTTAACCCTTCAAATGGTTCCTTTATGTAAGAAAATACAACACAATACAATACAACAATACAGCATTTTTTATGGCAGTAATATAATAATTACTTGTGGCTCAATGGCTTTAAACTTTCAGAGATTTCGATGATTTTCGTAAAAACAGTCATCAAAAACTATCATTTGAATTGGTATTATAACTGGTTGGTAAAATTCCCAAAAAATCTCCATAAAAGCATCTAATGCACCATAATGTGTATTTTAGATACATATTTTAGATACATATCTCAGTTTACTTATTGTAGAAACTAACTCCAAATGAATCCATCCATGACCTGGTTTAACAGATTCTACCTTTTCCAGTGGAATCAGTGCTCAACCACTTCCCCATCCACATTTTTCTTTTGTCTGAAGAACAGTTGCCGTTTCTCCTTCATGTGGTGGAAGATCACCGACGGATCTGTCCAGACTGTAAAAGGTCAACACTGGCTGCTGAGCATGAGAAATGAGGGATTGTTGAAAACTTTGGGCTTTTTTTTAGATTGTTGTCATTGTTCTCATGTCAGCTTTGCTCGGATTTCAATGAAATGTAGTTAATTTGCAACAGCTTTTAATATTACTTGTGTATCACAATATATCACTATGCTTAACATAGGCAATCTTCCACATGATTACCCCTACCTCTAAATATTTGATTTTTTTGTCAAAGAATTAGCATATTTCTCATTTTGAAGTTAAAAAGAACCGTTTAAGAGGTTAAGACACTAATATTTAGCAAAAACAGAAATTGGACTTGATAAGGACGACCGTAGTGGTGTGTGTAGACGTCTGGAGGTGCTCTGGCTTCTGAACTCTATACGGAGCAGTGTGTAGGGAAAAAGGACCTGTTGTTTTTATTGCTATTGTGGAGTTGTATTGGGTGGATTTGCTAACACTTAATGTGGAGTTGTAGTTGGAGTGGGTGGATTTGCTAACACTTAATGTGGAGTTGTAGTTGGAGTGGGTGGATTTGCTAACACTTAATGTGGTGTTGTAGTTGGGGTGGGTGGATTTCAGTGCTCATACACCTGGACGTGGATTAAAACCTCTTTTCTTTCTCACTTTGTGCTCCGGTTGGGAAGAGAGCAGTTTCACCAGCAGGCATTTACAGGATGAGTGATTATCGGTGGGAATTAGTCTGAGTTTAATATTGCATCTATGGATGATGACAACCTCTCCCCCCTCTCCTGTAGTGGTGCTCAGTGTATGTATGACCAGGGGGAGAGGCTTGGTTAAGCTGGTTGTAGTGATTATTAGTCCGCAGGACCGCAGCCAAGTCTCAGTCAAACACAAAAGCAAACAGAAAAACTAAATTAGCCGTTGTTTCCATGATTGATAGTGCAGGTTTGTGTGTGTGTCTGTGTTTGTCTTTGTATGTGTGTGTGTGTGTGTAAGTGAGAGAGAAAAAGAGTTAGTCATTGTGATGCATTAGTTTGTTTTGTAACATTGAGTCCTTTTCCCTGTTAGACATTCGAAGGCCATGATGCGTCTGTGCTGAAGATGTTGTTCACCAGCCGAGGGACACAGATCCTGACTGGGTAGGTCACTCACCCAGCGTCCAACAGCAGTGCCCCACTCAGCCGGGACCTGTTCCCTTCACACACTGAATTTTCCCAGCAGCTCGTATTTCCGTCATGGCATTCCTATGCGATATGTGCCCGTTGTGCTGATGATGGAATATCTAGATAATTACAGCCGTTATCATCTTCTGTCTACCATTTACCTGTGTGTCACGTGGAATCTGCCCTTCTAGCCATTTTAGCTCAAGTTCAAGCCACATCACCTTCACTTAATATACTGTAACACTACTAAGACATGCTGTGTTTATTTGATATTACAGTGTTGTTGGGCATTGTTTGGGTTCAGTCTGGTCATCTCTCTCTCATGCTCTCTTGCGCTGTCCTCTCCCAGCGGGTCTGATGGCCTGGTCAAGCTGTGGACCATCAAGACCAACGAGTGCGTGAAGACGCTGGACGCCCACCAGGACAAAGTGTGGGGTCTCCACACGAGCGGCAAAGACGACCTGGTGGTGACCGGCTCCGCAGACTCCAACATCGTCGTGTGGAAGGTGAGCGTGTGTGTTCCCCGCCGGCACGTCTCGTGTCCTGCCTCATCACGCTGGAAAGCTCACATGGTGCACCAGTTGATCCCTCGTATGTGACACACATTGAGTTTGCTGTTCTGTCAGTGTTTTTTTTTTTCGAGTTGTAATCACAACATGGTGTTTACTGAGAGGAATTTGTTTGATTTGATGTGTGTGTATACAGTGTATAGAACAAGTGTTGTATTAAGGTTGAGAGTCAGTGATTTTTATCAGGGCTGCGTGTCAGTCATGTACAGCTAACACAATGCATGGCTAAAGAAATGCTGACTGGAAAGCCATGATCCATGACTTGCATGTCAAGAATTTGGTCCTAGCATGAGGAACCTTTTGTCTGTGATTATGCTAGGGAGAACAATAGCTCCAAAGCACAAGGAGTTGTTGTGGTGATAAGATTTCTTGGTGTTGTAAGCCAAGTGTGACTGCAGTAGAGACTTCTGTCTGCAGCTAAACTGAACATTTGACTAATTGCTCAGATTCCAAAGGTCCCTTTGTTCATTCTAGTTTGCAGTGATGTGAAATTCTTCCTCCAATATTGCTGTAACCAGCAAGAGCTACATTGGACTACTGCATTCTTCAGGAAAAGTCGATAAATCGGATTCCACAAAGTGGAATGCATGTCATGCTCTGTGCAAATACATGAGAATATGATGTTCAGGATAAATAAGTCTTACCCCACGTGCTTTCTTTGCTTTAAACATCTCTCTGTGTCCGATTGGGGTGGTAGCAGTACCTGTTAGTGTTGCAGTGCTCTAACTTCAAGCTGTGCATGAGTTATGCGCTTGCACATTGCTGGCTGGTAAGCGGTGGGCCATGGTTCGATCACTTTGACGTACCTCTCTTCCTGTCCTCTTCTAGGATGTGACGGAGGAGGAACTAGCCGAAGAACAGGCCAAAGAGGAGGACCAGATCTTGAAGTAAGTTAACTGCTAGTCGCTAAAATGTCATGCTCGATGTTTTCTTTCTTTTTCTTACCAGCCTTGCCGACTCACGCTCACAATGGCAACTCAACCGTGGCGTGAGCAGAGCCAGTTGACCTGAAGTTTGGGACACTTTTGGTCATGGTGGTTTGAGATTGAATGGCATGCACGTAATGAAATGGGCTATTAAATAATTAACCAAATGGTTGTATCTAGTTGGAATGCCATGGCCTCCCCATTCATCTCTTCCCCATTTGTTTATTCCTATTTTTCCTGGCCAGTTAACCGTTAATGTATGGGCCTGACCCTGGTCATTCCTTTCAGCCACTTTATAGTTATTTATTACACTGCTCTGTCTGTTTATTTCGATAGGACACAGGAACTGTCCAACCTGCTGCATGAGAAGAAGTACCTGAAAGCCCTGGGCCTGGCCATCTCTCTAGACCAGCCGCACACTGTGCTCAAGGTCATTAAAGGTGAGGGTGTCTGTGTCTGTGTCTGTGTCTGTGTCTGTGTCTGTGTCTGTGTCTGTGTCTGTGTCTGTGTTGTGACTGACAGCAGTGCCTGCAGAGAAACCCTAGCCTATGGTGCAGTGCAGTGTAGTTACAACCCCTGGCAAAAAATATGGAATCACCAGTCTTGGAGGATGTTAATCCAGTTGTTTAATTTTTTAGAAAAAAGCCAGATCACAGACATGACACAAAACTAAGTTCATTTGAAATGGCAACTTTCTGGCTTTAGGAAACATTAAAGGAAATCAAGAAAAAAAAGAATTAATCAGTAACAGTTGCTTGTTTTAGACCAGCCAGAGGGGAAAAAAATATGGAATCACTCAATTCCAAGGAAAAAAATATGGAATCATGAAAAACCAATTGACAAAAGAACACTTCAACGCACCACTAGTACTTTGTTGCACCACCTCTGGCTTTTATAACAGCTTACAGTCTCTGAGGCATGGACTTAATGAGTGACAATCAGTACTCTTCATCAATCTGGCTCCAACTTTCTCTGATTCCAGTTGCCAGATCAGTTTTGCAGGTTTGAGCCTTGGGATGCACCATTTTCTTCAAATTCTACTACAGATTTTCAATTGGATTGAGCATTATCGAAGATGTAACGATCGCCGTCTCCCCAATGCCTTTACCTGACATGCAGCCCCATATCATCAACGACTGAGGAAATGTGCATGTTTTCTTCAGGCAGTTGTCTTCATAAATCTCATTGGAATGTGGATATAACTACATGAAAGTCATATTCAGTGATGTATCGCGTTTCTGCAATGGGCAAGGTGATGATGCTGGAACTTTTGTTTGGTGCCATTTCAATGAGATTAATGAAGACAACTGCCTGAAAAAAACAAGGTCATTGATGATATGGGGAGATGGCGATCGTTACATCTTCAATAATGCGTATATTATTATTTATTATATAAAGTTTATATTGACATTTTGGACACTTTTCTTATCCAATCAATTGAAAGGATGTTTGGGGATGATTACATCATTTTTCAAGATGATAATTCATCTTGTCATAGAGCAAAAACTGTTGAATTCCTTGAAGAAAGACACATAAGGTCAATGTCATGGCCTGCAAATAGTCTGGATCTCAATCCAATTGAAAATCTGTAGTAGAATTAAAGAAAATGGTGCATCCCAAGGCTTCAACCTGCAAAACTGATCTGGCAACTGGAATCAGAGAAAGTTGGAGCCAGATTGATGAAGAGTACTGATTGTCACTCATTAAGTCCATGCCTCAGAGACTGTAAGCTGTTATAAAAGCCAGAGGTGGTGCAACAAAGTACTAGTGGTGCGTTGAAGTGTTCTTTTGTCAATTGTTTTTTCATGATTCCATATTTTTTTCCTTGGAATTGAGTGATTCCATATTTTTTTCCCCTCTGGCTGGTCTAAAACAAGCAACTGTTACTGATTAATTCTTTTTTTTCTTGATTTCCTTTAATGTTTCCTAAAGCCAGAAAGTTGCCATTTCAAATGAACTTAGTTTTGTGTCATGTCTGTGATCTGGCTTTTTTCTAAAAAATTAAACAACTGGATTAACATCCTCCAAGACTGGTGATTCCATATTTTTTGCCAGGGGTTGTAGATATGATCTCTGATTAGAGCGGAGAGATCTTCGAGATCTGGCCCTTGTGTGAATGTCCCTAACTACTGGCACAAAGCAGTTATTATCCTGTCCCTTCTTATCACACTGAGTTGGGTTAGAGATGTTCTTTTAGAACTCAAGGCTGGTGGCATTGTTCCTGATTAGGAGGTGTTGTTTAGCTTTGAACATCAAGACCAAGTCAGGGAGATCTTGTAGGTTCCTGCTGCAAAGCATCATTTTGGTCTATGTGTCATGCAGGTTTTATACTTACTGGCATTTACTGGAAAGGACTCTTGTTACAAGTAAAAAAATAAAAAAAAAGCCAGATATTCCTTTTATCTCATCACAAAACTCTCTGTCAGTCGAGTGTTTGCACCCATACACAAAACACAAATGAAAACATGCTGTGTCGTCTGTAGTCATTTTTTTTTTTTTTAAATAACCTGCTATGTATCACTGCTTGAAAAATGGCACAGTCAATGCCAAAGGTTAATGCAGACACAGCATTGTGGTACAGCATGGAAAGACTGTGTGGACTGTGCAGATGATGGAAAAATGGCACCATGGATAGAAGTGTACTCATTGCAAAAACTATGCATTTAATGAAGTTGCTCCGTGACGAGATACTCAATCAATTTGCCCGTGTGTTTCATGCAGCGATCCAACAGAGTGACGAGAGCCAACAGCTGAAGAAGACTGTGCTGAAGTTACGCCAAGATCAGAAAGGTGGGCTCCTTCTCCTCGCAGATCTTTAAACGCAGTCGTTAACAAGTCTCCATGAGAACATGTTTTTAAACTTTGCATCACCCTAAACTGAGGGATGGAGATGACCGACTGTCCCAGTGCTGCCAATGAGTTTAAGGCTGTATTATCCCGTTAACCAAATGTAGGGAAAGACCTTTAACAGCCAACCCACATATTTCTCAGAAACGGCTTTCTGTGGAGCTTTTCAATCTAGGCCTGTAGTATACCTGTACCACTGATCCGGCAGTCAGGATGTTTAAACCCTCTGTGTGTGTGTCTGTGTGTCTGTCTGTCTGTCTGTCTGTCTGTCTGTCTGTCTGTCTGTGTCTGTGTCTGTGTCTGTGATCCCCCAGAGTCCCTGCTGCGGTTCTGTGCGGTGTGGAACACCAATGCCCGCAACTGTCTACACGCCCAGGCCGTCATACAGGTGCTGCTGACACACCTGAGCCCTGAGGAGCTGCTGACGTTCCAGGGAGCACGCGCACACCTGGAGGGCCTCATTCCATACACCGGTGAGCGAGCCTCTCTTACCTGTGTAGTATTACACCTGTAATCAACTGTTAATCTGTTTTATGACTCACTAAGTGATGCTTGTTGGCAATGGCGCAGACCTCATGACCTCATCAGCATCTACCCACATACATCCCTTGTGCTGTAGTTGTGCTCACACATCACACAGAGGGATTTAAACCTAACCAACAGAAATGGCAGTTTAACATTTTATTTTATGTTGTTATGTCATATGTTATGTTAGTATCTATTCAAGCATTTTTTGTAATGCAATCTGTTACACGGGTTCATAGCAGTAGTAAATATGTGTTGCAGTTGCTTTAGCGATTTAAAAATGATGAGGTTATATATAGTGATGTTAGTGTGAACAGATGTTTGTCAGACTGTGTATGTGTGTCTGTGTGTATGTTGGTGTGTATGTGAAGGTGTGCCATATGTGGAAGGGCAGCCAAGGTGTGAGTAGGGAGTATGTATGGAGGGTGTATGGTGTGAGGGTGTTTTATGTATGGGTGAATGTGTGTGAGTATGAATAATGGTGAGTGCGTGTTCTACAGTAGGTATGTATGGGTGAATGTGTGTGAGTATGAATGATTGTGGGGAATAACTGTGAGTAACAGAATGTGAATACCTAGTAGGACTGTATATTGATATGTCTAACAAGATAATATGTCTGTACTGGTATAAGCAATTTCTGTTACACGTATAAAATCAAATAAATATAATTATAAAAAAAAAAAAAAATGATGAGGTTATTTGGACCATGTTAATCTGTCGTTAATGGTTTGTGTTGGGTTCCCAATATGGACTGCTGATCTATCGACCATCTTGGATGTTATGCATTACTGCTAATGGCCAGGTTTCCCAAAATCGTTAAGAAGCTCTTAAGTCCTAAGAACTTCTTAGGAGCGCTCTTAGAACATTCTTACAATGCTCCTAAGAAGTTCTTAGCACTTAAGAGCTTCTTAACAATTTTGGGAAACCCGGCCAATGTTAGTGTAAGGTCTCTGCAGATCTGTCCTGTTGTTCTGTTGCCCCGGTGTGTGTGTGTGCGCGTGTGTGTGTGTGTGACGTGTGCTGATCCTTCCGTTCTCAGAGAGACACATGCAGCGTATCGGGCGCCTGCTGCAGGCCTCCATGTTCCTGGACTACATGTGGCAGAAGATGCGGCTCACTGGGGGCGCCGTCAGGTGAGGACAACAGGCACAAAGACTCCACTCTTCTCATGTAGAGTGTGTGTGTGTGTGTGGGGGGGGGGGGGGGGGGAGCACAGCACAGCACAGCACAGCACAGCACAGCACAGCACAGCTCTGTCTCGCTCTCTCTACATTTACATTTCTATGAAGGCTTGAACTGTGGCCTGCCTGAGTTATCTGTGTGCCAACCCGGAACACCCCGGGTCCAGAAAGTAAAAGTCCCGGCCTCCATACATTCTTTCCACCTGTGCACTTAAGACAGGTGATATCGCTAATTATCTGATCTACCTGGCTCCACCTCTGGTGTCAACAAGTCATGCCTGGATGGATCACATTTCAAAGATCAGACTGCAATATGTGATGCATATTGTGCAAGTCAAAAATCCACACAAAATTTCCGGGTAAGTTTATCTCTAGATAGCCACCTCTGCTTTGTGCAGTCATCAGAGGAATATTGCCGTTGTTGCCTTACGGTTCATTTAGAAGTTAATTTACACATAATGGTAATAAAAAGGATTGCTGTACCGCACACTGTTGACTTTTACTCGCTTTTATTCAGAGCGAACAATGCCTGTAGCGTCCTCAGGTTCGCTCAGGTGTATAACATAAAGGTGTATAGCACTGCAGTTTTGAGGACGCAGTAGCCATCCTAATGTAACTTGACACTTGTCTCCCTCCTCAACAGCGAGGGACTAGATGACGAGATGGACACCGCACAACTCCCTGGGTTTGAGCCCGTCTTCATGATCGACAAGAAGCCCGCTGGGGGGGAGGACAGCGGTGGCCGGATGTCACCAGAGCCGGAGGAGGAAGAGCACGAGCCCATGAAGGAGGAGGAGGAGGAAGATGATGAAGACGGTGGCAGCGCCTCCAAAAAAGCCGCCCTCCGCCCACACAACGGCACCAACGGCACAGGCAACACGCACCGGGCGGCCGCAGACGAAGGCAGCTCCGAGGAGGAAGACGAGGATGAGGACGAGGGGACTGAGGTGGCTGTGAGCAAAGCTGCAGCGAGTGCCTCAGAAGCACCTGCGTACATCCAAACAGAGGTCAGGTGATGGCCAGAGCGGGAACACTTGTCCATTCCACACGACCACAGACAGACGCTGCTTGAGTCTTATCCTGGAAAGACACGAAGAGAGGAGAGCACCTGTGACTCCAACTTTCACAAAAGTAGTTCTGCAGTGCTATACTTGGCCCCAGTCACAAGGAATATGTCAAAGGGATTTGCTCTGCACAATTAGTGTGCTTCATTGGACGGTAAAGTAAATATGACCTGGATCTTGATTTCAAGCAAAATTCGTTTGTTTGCATTGGAGTCCATTAGTAGAGTCTTATTTATCCTGGGATCATTGCCAGTCACTCCTGTCACTGCAGTCATGAATGGAATGGAATCTGATTGGAAGGCTTGGCACTATAGATCTGCTTTTGATATCTTTCAAGTGTGTACGTTCTTTGTCTGTATTGCAGCCTACATTCTGGACTTTTTTATGGAATTATTCACCAATGTTTGATAAAAAGAAATGTCACTTTTAAAAGAATGTGCCTCTCTCTCTCACGCACCCATATACACACACTAGGTTACTTTTGCTGTTAATCTTTAGGATCAAACCTGTTTTCACTGTTGGCACAACAAGCAGTGTATGCAGTGGAATATAGAAAATGGCAGGCTATTGTTGCGCATGTATTCAGGGGTATCGTGTTGCTGGGTTGTCTGTTGTGTAACCTCCTTTAGTCATCCAGCCAGCGGCGATAAGAGTTGTTGGCCAAGGCTCTAACACAAGGATGTGATGTGGAGAAAGGAGTGAGGTTGGGGAGAGGGTGGATAGGGGATATGACCTGGGTCAGGCTTGAACCATGGTCCCATGGGGCACTTTGACCCATATGTGGTGCGGGCGCCTAGTCAGCTACGCCACAGCACCCCCCACACTTTCCAAGTGATCTCCGGTCGTTCCATACATTCAAACCATTACTAATCCAAAAATTCCCATGGAATTCCCATCTCGCTCGGCTTGTCTGCCTATTGAAACGAGCACAAAAGGTTTCAGTTTTCCCAGGTGCTGTTGTCACAAGTGGCCTATCTTGTGTGTATTTACCGCTTGTGTAACTGTGGGAGTTTCAGCCTGAGCCACGTATGTACATGTGATGACAAGCAGACAACACAACACAAAGGGTATGCTGGTGGTGAGAGGCCACTGTCAGGTGATGGATCGGTTCCATTCTTTGGTCTGGCCCACATTTCTTACCCGGCGGAAGACCTGTTTGGCCGGTTCTGCAGACAGATAATTACTTAATAAGACAGATAATGAATGCCACACATTGAGTTTCACTTCCTCTTTCCGCGGCTGTTCCACTGCATCGTTATATATATTGGCCTGAGGAGGGGTTGAGAACCTTCGTGAAGGAACACATTCCTTCCCTGGGTTAGAGTAGAACAAAGGACGGAACGCAAGCCTTTAATGGCCGGGTTTCCCAAAATTGTTAAGAAGCTCTTAAGTGCTAAGAACTTCTTAGGAGCGTTGTGAGAATGTTCTAAGAACGCTCCTAAGAAGTTCTTGGGACTTAAGAGCTTCTTAACTTTTTTGGGAAACCCGGCCATTATCCGCACAGTTGTGGAAAACCTGGTTAAAACTCAAGGCCTGGAGAAATCATGGATGAACTGCAGTGCCCCAAGTTCAGATACAACTAGTTCCCGTATTGAACAGTGAAATTGTGTTCGGGTAATAACGGGGGAAAGAAAGGAATGTTCAAATCCACAAAGTTATAGTGACCGATCAAAGCAGCAATATAGAATTGAAGGAGAGAGAGACACACACACACACACACACCATGCTTCAACACTTGGTACAAATGGCCCTCTGCGTGCAAAACAATAATCTCACTATTACCAGACCAGCTAGAGCTCTGATTATGTTCGATATAGTGTAGCCTACACAAATCACAAATTCATAATTTGAATAAATATTTATTAATTTCATGATTTAGACGCTGTGCCCAAGTGTAGTTTTTGATCTAGTGATGCCTTGGAGCATACGTCAACCTACAGAATTTGATCGTTTCCTTCATAGAACGGTGGAGGTGAAAACATTTTATCCAATCTGATCACTTTTCCCAATTGGCCCCAACAACAGGAAGCAATTTTGCACTTGCAGACCGTGAAAAGTAATGGATATTTCAATCAAGGTCATTGAAAAGTCAAGGTTTTGAAATCTCTAATATCTCTAGAAGAAGCATCCCAAACGCAGCCATTCTTGTTCTGTTAAAGGTCAATCATTCATTATGGTGGAAAAGCACAGGCATGTTTAATTAAATAGCCAAGTGATATGAATGGCTTTTAAAACCTACTACCTCTTGAGCAACAGTTTGTAGATATTCTCCACTTTGAGATTCATTTTAATACCTTGTTTTAATTGTGCTGGCACATGGTCAGATAAACAGGATAACAGATAAATTATGCTATGCTATGCCTGCATTATGAAGGTCAGTGTGCACAAGCACTCGCAGGATGACACTCCACTATTGTATTGTCAAAAGACAGTCAAAAGTATGCTTTTGAGCTTGATTTTTCAGCCCCAGTGCTGATGGGGTCTGTAAGATGTTTGTAACCTTAGATTGTAAACCATGACTCTTAGTCTTTTATATATCAATAGTTTCTGTGTGCATCAGTATTTCAGTTTCTTCATTCAATTTATTGAATGGTTCCCTTGTATATCTAACATAACAGACAAACAAAAAGGCAGTTTTAGAAACATTATCATTTTTATCTCAAACTTCCATCTTCATAGCAATGCATAAAAAGCATAAATATGGTTTCCAGTATGGAAATTAAACAGAGGGAAACTACAATTTATGCTGGATTCAATCAGATTATCAGACACTTCTTACACTTACAACAGATTTTTTTTTTTTTTTTTTTAAAGGAGCTTTTAGATTTCTCTAGAAACAGAAATATTTGTAATGGAACGCCGCCTTATCAGTCCATTTTCCATTGTCCATCAGGGTTATGTAACGACTGAAGATTTTTTTTCTTGCCTTCTTCCTCATTGAGGGACATGTGCTTCTCATGGCCAAAGTCTTTAGTCAGAAGATCCAATCTTCAAAACATTTCCTCAAATGGAACATGTGAGACTCCACGTTGGTTCTTGTGCCACAACAAGTTGTTGTTCTGCAGGGCTGTGAGGTGACCATCCTCCATCTTGCCCCCTTCAGCGAATCTGGATGCTGGGCACCAGCTGGTTCCGTGCCGCGTTTTTGCGGGTGACGGTGGTGCAGCGCTTGAGGATGTCCTGTGCCTGGGGCCGGGGCGGCACCTTGGGCATGACCTTGTGGAGGTTGGGGTCGGAGCGGCTGGGCTGGAGGCGCCCGCCCAGGCCGCTGTCGGGGCTGAGCATCTGCTGGCGCGTGCTCGGGGGCGGAGGCGTGCGGCTGCGGCGCAGCTCGTCCTCCATGTCGCTGCGGCTCAGGCTGAGCGAGTCGGCGCCGCCGGACACGCTGCTGCCGTCGTCGCTGAAGCTGAACTCGCTGCCGTCGCTGCTGTCGTTCAGGCTCTCGCCGCTGTCCACGCTGACGCTCTGGTGCCGCAACTTGGGCTCGCCGTCCACCCTGATGCTCGGGGCAGCCACGCTGCGGGGCGTCTGGTAGATGTCCGACTCGGCCGTCAGGAGGTTCAGCGAGCGGGACTTGTACTTGTCCTGCGGGCTCAGGCCTTGGGCTGGCGTCTGGGAGCCCAATCCCGGCAGCTGGAGCAGGTTGCCCTGGGAGCGGCTGAGCTCTTGGCTCTGGGGGGCGTCCAGGGTGGCCAGGTTCAGCGATGAGCCCCGCAGATTGCTCTGGGAGGTCATCAGCTGGACTCGTGGGTTGGTGTAGGGCTGGAGGAACATGGAGGGGATGTAACCCGTCTTGCGGTTGTGTCTGTTAGACATAAAAAAGGAAGTCAATGGAAAGTCTGGTGGAGGCAAATATGTAGGTGTAGGCCTATTGCGTTTCTGTTCTGTGTATTCATGAGGGTTTGTATTTTATTGATGTCGGGACATAGGCCTACCTGACAAGCCACCATCCATTTTCTGACCTCTGGAGCACCTCCACCACACTGCCCATGCTCACAGAGAGTTCATCTGAAGACTTGGCTTTGTAAGTGCGAGAGCAACAGTATAGAACACCTACACACACACGCACACGCACACACACACACACACACACACATACACACCAGTAGATAGGAGAGGGTCATGACTAAAACAAATTATAAAGTACAGATTTTGAGAAAGCTTTCTGAAATATCTTCCCATGGTTGTGCTCTCTCTAGCTTTGCAGACTCTTCACAGACTAATTACCTCCATCAGAATCGTCAAGGTCATCTTCAAAATCTGCATCCACTTTCTCCAGGTATGGGGCAGGAAACCAAGCCATGCATTTAGCGGAATTTTCGACCATCCACCAGCCTGTGCAACAATATATTTTTAACAGATAGCCTATGAAATTATCAGGAAGTCACATAATTGAATACAATTCCCCGGGAAATTTGTCATCCCAGTAATTGTCTCACCAGCTTTGTCTTTAATTAGAACGTCCACTGTCTCATCCACCTCCACCTTAAAGGGCCTGTTTTTTGTATCCTTGGTCTCATAAGGCGCCACGCATCGATATGTTTCGGTGACAAATGGTTGCGTGACGTTGCCGCCTACGCCCCCACCGCCATCCACATTGTCCTCCGATGGCATTATTACAATGCTGAGGGCAGAATGCATACGACAGACATATAAGGCATTATAAGGCATCTAGGTAGCCTAGGTTTTAAAAATCAAAATGATGCCATGAAAAGTAAAAATAAAACAAGTAGCCTAGAAAGCTAAAAAAAAAAAAAAAAAAAAGGCCTATTCTTGGGGGACTTCTGTGGTTGTCATACCTGTTCTTGGAAAATTCTGGGGTAAGGTCCTGGTCATTAGGAAGAAAGAACTGTCGGAATTCCGTACTCTGAGGGACACGTGGGTCGCAGTTCATCAAGTCGTTGCAATACCGCTCCAGCGACTTCAGCTTCAGCACCGATTTACTTGGACCTTTTTTGCCAATGCTTTTCTTGACTTTCTTCGCTGTAACAGAATTCCTAGAATATCAGACTCTATGACTTTGGCTTTAAAGTGTCGTTTAAGAGAGTAGCATAATGTATCCTCAGCGTATTGATAATTAAATTAGTCTTACCTTTAAATTTCGGAACAACTCTCTCAGATTTCTTAAGAGCGTTTGCTGGCGGAAATTTTTTCTTCAGTTTTTTCTGCAAAGACAGAAAATGGATAGGCTTTGTCCACATTTCTCCACATGCAACACTAACACTCAATATCCCAAGTTTGCAGTGCTGGACACAAACTTTTTGGTGACTTTCATGACTTACATGTAGGTCTCTAAAATCTTGAAGGGACCGGTAAACGACTATCTCGTTATCGTCCGACCACCGCACTGACGTCATGTACAACTGCAAGTAAAATAGGTGTCAACTCAACGACGAGGCTACATCACTTTTGCTTATCCAGAAAGCTAAATGCATTGTTACTGATATCCAAATATACAGTAGACTACTATGTTAAACAAATGTATGCTTACCTTTACCGACTCTTTGTGCATCACTCCAATAAGTTTGACGCTCATAGCATATTTTTGATCGTCCATCTTATCCTATTTTCTTATTTTTTGATGAAAGAATCTTTGGTTGCATACCCGTCAACTATTGTACCATCCTAAGAATGAATAGGCTGTTATATAGCCTAACTGGAGAAGGCGTGGTCAGATGACGTCGGCTATGAGAATCTCTCTCATGCGCGTGTGTTTTCCAAAGAATTTGCATAGATAGATAGATAGATAGATACTTTATTGATCCCCAAGGGGATATTCAAGAATAAGAGAAACAAAAATGACCGGATATGCAGGCTATTGTCAGCCAAATATATCACATCATATTTCAAAACAAAAAAATATTTCACAAGAAGTGCAATGAATAAAGTGAATTGCATGGATTCCATAGGCCAGGTGGTTGCCTTAGCTCGACAGGCCTACAGTCTAATGGGAAAAGTAGACCTATAGCCTACCCTTGCAGAAGACTCTTAACCACCACAGGCTACTCAAGAGGAGACATCCTGCATGTGATCTGATGTTGAGTTGAGAGGAGTTGTTGGCCTTTAGGGGTTAAGTCACACAACAGTGTAAATAGACTTCATACAATTTTATACAAAAATCACACTAGTCAGGCACACTACAAAAAAAATGTGTGTTGCCATAGTCCTGCTATCTGATTAGACAAGAGCCATTGTTGTTATGAGCAAATTCTCAGGTATAAACCGGGAGTGTGTAAGACAGTGTGCGGATATTTTTCCTTTGACAGACTCTCAGGTATGACAATCTGGCAAATTCACATAGCCATCATATGACATTATATGCAAAGCTACATGAGTGAATATTCCTTTGTCCAGAGGACAAACAAAGTTGCTGACAGCTGATGAGTTTACCACATATTCTAGGCCTAGGGTATGTTTAAGAAGAGTAAGCATCCTTTTGTTGGCCCAGGCCAGCAGAGAAGGAAATTGGCACTGACTGCTATCTCCTTGTCATGTAAGTCCAACCCAGATCTCTTTAATCGAATGGTGTGGTAATACGGTTTGCCTCCATTCTGCACGTAGGCCATGTGCTATTGGAACTGGAGCATACACATCCATTTCCATTGTGTGCACACAGTGTTGTATTCATTTGAAGTTGTTTAATGCAGATGATCTTGATGCTGACTGTCTACATGAAAATCTCAAGGAAGGCTTTATGCGGCTATCTGAAAAAAAAAGTTAGTAATAGGCTACATGGAAAATGACATCCAACGTCAATTTAACATAGCCTATACATTTGGCAGCCATAACGATCAAACAACCAATGTTTTTACAGACAATAGTTTGACAACCAGATTCCTTATACCTCAATGCCAGGTCTTAACACATTCTAGGCATTGCAATGCTAGATTGCAGGAAATTGTCAAAAGCTTTATCGTCCTCATTACTGGAATGACTACGCACTGATTACAGGAACAAAGCAGCATTTCCTCCTCAACCCCTTATTTCAAACCATGATACGTCTAAATTCTTTCTTTTTCTATAAGGGAATTTGTTCTTTTGATATCTGAGAAGTTCTTTCCACTAGAGATATACAAATACTTCCCAGACAGAATTACATTGATTGGAAATCCATCCTTATAAAGTTAATCCGAGGTTTTCCATAGTCTCTAATGTGTATAATCAGAGAATGTCTAATAAGGGTAGATGGGCCCTGGTATAATCTATTAAGAACTGGATGCTACTACTGCCATCTAGTGTCAATATGCATACATTACAAGTGGGGCATGCTGTCGTGTGATTGGTTTGCAGACACAGCTGACCATATTTGAACCATAAATGTCATCCATACACTATCTGAGAAATATAAACACATTAAAGGAACAAAGTGTCTCTTAGATGTAGGTTGTTAAAACAGTATTTATTTAGTTATTATACAAACATTTTGTCTGAAACAAACAACCACCCCTTTAGAGTCCTCCTCAGACACCGTGAGCACCAATGCACCGCTCACCCCCTAGGCACATGTGAACTATGGGACTGCTTTGCTGTGCGTTGCGACAGACGATATATGCAAATGAGGTCATTGCTCGTCCATTCTTCCGCTCAAAAACACACTCAAGAATTGTACACACACACAAATCTTTTTTTCCCATGGCAATTGGTACTGTCAAACTCTCCTCCCTTCACCTGTAGAGGGAGAAGGTCTCCATCTTTGAGGACTGAGGACCATCTGAGCCACATCAGAACATTCAAACACATTCAGTCCTCTCTTATCTGACTGTATCGCTACAGTCTAGCTTTTTGCCTCAGGTTTTTAACTCTAGAAAGTTGAGGGCTTTAGAAAAAAGTGCTCTGATTTTTTATTTTTTTTTAACCCAAGTCATCATTTAAACAAATTCTGGGTTCACATCTATCAACATGTGTGGTTGTGCCGATTCCGTTAAATTGTCATGGGTTAATAACAACTTAAGTTTCCAAGATTCCTGGTTGCATAGAAGAATGTGGTATGAGTAACATGAAGAGAACCCAACCATGACATTCCTGAGTCCTTTCCTTTGCATCATTTCCCCCAAACATTCAGAAGAACACACACACACACGCACATAAATATATTCACAGTCTCTCTGATTGCCATCGTCCATATAAACTGGGTTTAAAGCACAACAGCTGACAAGACATAATATTGCATGTTATGTTCGCAGTAGAAGACAGCTGATGGCTAAGGTGTGTTGGTAGTGACAGGTTTTTTTCTTAAGATTCATACACTCCCCCAAAGCCTCATGACCCCCGCTGCTCTTTGTTGCAACTTGGCATCCTCTCAGGCTAAAATCCAACTGCATGATAAACTTTATTATATGTAATATATAAACTATTTATAAAATATATTAAAAATACAAATTCTTTTCTTTCTTTCACATTCAACCATGATACAAGTGGTACACTGTGCCCACCTGTTCAAGACAAGTCGTCAGAGTAGAAAACGAAAGCTTCATCTTGCCTCTCTCCGTCCAGTTTTAAAAAGCAAAACAAAGAAAATGGTAAAAATGCTGGAAGTAACAAGAGGCTGAAACACCAAACTTGGAGCAGAGGCAGAGAGAAGGGCAAAGAGGTAAAAAGGAAATCTTGACAACCCCAGCTGCAGCTTGCCAGTGCCTGGGTATCCCCTTTTCACAACCTTCTCACTATTCCACTCGAGGTACACGTTTGTCCAGTCCGGTCCAGATCTGGGGAGCTCGGCTGCGTCCCTGTGCCGACACCTGTATCCGACCCAAGACCCCGACACCTGGATATCTTCTCACCCCCGATGGCTCCTGCCGGGCACTGGCGCCACTGCCACAAGTCCCATGGGACAACCATGTGTCACCGAAATTCATAAATGGGAGTACTGCGCTGGCGGAGATGAGACAGGTTCAGGGACTGGTACCTGAGTCACAAACACAGAGAGGAACAAGCACAGAGGGTGAGTAAGAATACTCCTACACTATTGACTAGTTGCACGAAAGGCTCTCGGTGAGCTTGTTTGTTTCCTGGGGAGCTAGGTGTGCTTGAACCCGCTGCTATTCTGAATGCAATTAGTGTCTACACGTCCTTCTTTATCGTAGCGTGCTGATTCACTACTGTAGGTGCAACACCCAACAGGGTCCGTGTAGACGCTAATTCCATTCAGAATAGTGGCAGGTTCAAACACACCTGGCTCCACAGGAAATAAACGAGCTCACCGAGAGCATTGTGCAACTAGCCAATTCCTGCATGCAACACACTACATGGTATGCACAGTAGCCTACTGTACTTGGGTATTTTACCTCATTCCGAACCACAGTAAACAAAACGTACCATTCTGAGCTGCGGTGATAGTAGTAGCCTTCTATGGTAGCTGTTGACTTCTGAAAGCAGATGTAGTAGAAGCCAGCAAAGGACGCGCCGCTGATGTCCTTGATGGTGTGGTCCGGCACCAAGAACTGCTCCTGTGTAGGAGGGACATGCAGAGCATGATCAAGAATAACTATGCTTGGTGACTGCTGGGGTTTTATATACTACGCTTAAGACACGATTCACAGACAGGAGGTTTCAAGACTGTCAATGTGGCTGCATGCTAGGTGTATTAAGTGGGCTTCAGGAACATGTGAACGAGGCATACAGTACTGAAACACACCTTCCACCGCATAAAAACGAAGTCACTGTTCTCCAGCTCTTCATAGTCAAAGTCATCGGAGTTGAATGTCTTGGCGTACTTGTAGAAGGCGTGGAACTTGCCCTGGAAACCCATAAGTATGTCACAGTATGTGTAGACCTTTCTTAATCATCAGCACAAAGATACTGTATAGAGAGTGTCAGAATCAGTATAGATAGTAGAGACAGTATAGATAGTTTAATTCTTTACATTATTTTTTGTGTGCTTCATACCCAGTGCTTACGGTCCACATCTTCATCAGCATCCCACTTCCTGGTTAGAAAGGGGCACTTCCTGCTGATGATCTCTCCAGAAAAGAATGTGGTAAGCGTTGGATATTCCTGTGTAAATGAAACGTTTAGGGGATGAAGGAGCTCTCATTTCTCCAAAATGTTCTTCAGCAGACCTGAGAGGTATGATTCCTTTTAAAAGACATTCATGCCTTCTAAATGGTCTGTGATTGTTGTAGTCGAGAAGTTGTAGTCCTCGTTGACTACAAAGCACACTGCACCCAAAATGATGGGAACTGTTCAATTTCACAAAAAACAATCACAATACAGTACGCACCTCGGTGCTGAATTCATGGTTCAGTTAATATCGCTGACGCACAACACATAAGCAGAAATAGTATTTTGAGAAGACTTCAAATGTTTCTTGGCGCTGATTAAATAAACTGACATATGATCCACCACTTAATATGTCTATGTGGGAACTTGAATTTGAAACACGGTGTGCAAAAAAGCCTACTGTTGATTATTGTTTTAAGACTGTTGGATACACGTGTCTTGAATTTCCCTTGGGGGATCAATAAAGTATCTATCTATCTATCTATCTATCTATCTATCTATCTACACATATAACGTCCTGTACAAATATGCATCTTTACACACTTACAGTGCATTCAAGGTAACCTGTTGACCTAATACTATTACTGCTGATCATTCACACAGATCCAGACAAAGACCCAACCAGCTATAAGCGCACAGAGAAACAAAAATGGACAATACCATGCTCATCTTATCATAATCTGACCAAACATGTACATGTAACTGACTCTTAACTTCAAAACACAAAATGCAGCAACTCCCAGACCTACTGACCATGTCACTAGGATCTAAAAGCTATTGCAAAGCTCATTGTTATCCTATTTCTCATTAAGTCTTCACTCATGCTGTTGATGTGGTCTCTTTATGAGCAAAGTTTATATCTCGCCATTTAGTAATTCTGTAGAAATGTGAATTCCACTAATAGCTGAATTCAGCTAAAAACCATAAAAGTAAAATACAACATGTTTTAAGGTACCTTAAAAATCTACCGCGGTGACCCACTTGCACTTAGTCTACCTTGCCAGATATAGTTTGCAAACATTCATGGGGTCATGTGTACATTTCAAATCTAGGAGAATGATGATTAAATCAACACTTTGACCTATATATCCACTTGGAGCTGTTCCCATGAACTCAGTCCTCCTGTTAAGCTACCCTCTCTCTAGCAAAATACCAATAATGAGCTATCAGGCAAAGGTTCCATGGCTGAAGCACTTGTAGGCCCAAAGGTCAGGGGGTCCAAACGTAACATAATGTGGTTTAGCGTACTGTGTGAAATGTAAATAACTGGTGAGGAGTGAGTACTCACCTCAGTTAGACCTTTGATCTTCAGATATCCACAGAGGTAGGAATCCTCCATGGTCACATGCTACAGAAACACAAAACCAACATCAGCAGTCACATTACACCAGCAGCAGTTACATTACATAACAGCACAGAAATGGATGGAACATCCCAGTCAAGACAGCAACAGCAATATCTAACCATTGCTTACAGAACTGCTATCCCAGAATTCCTAACCATATCACACCAGAACACTCTCTTCATGCAGTACTCCTACATACTTGGCCTCGTAAATAAGTACAATAGAGACGTCTGCAGTGTTTATCGTAGTAGTGATCTAGCCTGAGCTGCAGGTCAGCAGCTTCTGCAAACAATTCAGCAAAGTGAAAGGTCCTTCACGGTACTTTCCTGTATTATTCTTAAGCTCATCTGATTATGTAACTAGCTGTCGTTAACAGGAATTCCGTGGCATTTCCTATCCTACTACAGAATCATAACGCATAGACGCACAGGACAAAATAACAACTGATATAACCTACCAACTTACGCGCAAGAGCCGATTGATTGCCTACATTGCAAAATCATGTAAAGCTACACCAACTCATGAATTGCGAGGTAAAAGCTAAATAGGCCTACTGTCAGATTAAAATATCTATTCAAGTTACTAACCTGTAGAACTACCTCCACGTCATAGGAGTTGCCTTTGCTCTTCTGGTATCCCTGAAACTCTGAGCCACTGAAAAGGAGCGAAGTGGTCACGCCTGGTTGGTGTGTGTTGATCGGCGGTGGTGGGTTGAGCGAGACCGAGGCCATAGAGGCCTCTGTCGAGCTGGGATAGCAGTCAATACGGACTGGCATGTTGACCGCCTCAGCGGTGCTTACCACGGCCGCAGGAGAACATGCATCACCTTGGGGATGTGATAGGGGAGGAGAAGGGGACCGAGAACGCATGTATATAGGACAACTTTTCGTTGACAACGACTCGTCCCCAGTCTTCCCCCAAACGCACTGTAGCTCCATTGAAAGTCAGCTGCGCGCCAATCACCGCGTCCTTTGAACTTGAAGCACAGGAAGTGGTCTGCCCCTAGTGGATTGAAGATGAGCAGCAAAGGGTTGGTATTTGTAGCCAGTCAAAATTAAAGCCACATCCACAACAACAAAAATACAGAACATCCGTGGGTCAGTCGTATTTCCTCAGTCGTTTCCAGCGACCATAGTAGCCTCAAGAGAAGCTAAGATAACCTCACAGAGAATTGCATGTACTCTCCACTGGCTGCCGCTGCTTTTGCCCAGTCCCAGCTGCATTGACAAGGCTCACATCAGCCCTGACCTTTGGACTGTCTATCTGCAGCTTTGCAGACATGGAATCAGTTTGAATGGTCAAGTAAATCATGACTCATGAGTGACATTAGGCTACACAGTCATATCCTCACAATTATAATTAGCCCATTTCAGTTGCTCTCCTGGAGTAAATCTAACACTTTTTATTTTAATTACACACATTCATATATTAAATCTAAGTCAGAAAATATAGGAATATAACATGTAATTGGTCCTAGAACCTACAAAAAGGTATTTGGAGGCTTGATCATGTTCGATAAGTGATAGTCTCTCATATCATTCATCTAAAATTATCTTTCTGATAACTCTTATCCCCTAGAATAGATCTTCTGATTCACTCAGAAGAAAAAGAAACAGAAACAAACAAGTTGACTTTACATGATGAACCTCATTGAGTTCAGTAGAGGGGTGTGCACTATGCGAAAGAAGTCAGTCACATGGCCTGTTATACCAAACCAGCCATCCATGCAAGTCAGTATGTCAGAGTTGCTGGTAATCTTGCATAAGATAAACTATCCATGACCTGTCATATCTGCAGTTCAGCTAAGCCACAAAATATGAAATGGCACAACTACAGATATTTTAATATATTCTTTACTTTAAGTATGTGCATTTGTTGCTATAATCATTTATTTATTTAGAAAAAAAAGAGACATAACAGTGGCTCTTATTGTCTGTAGATGGCAGAGTTGTTCAAAGCAAAGGTCTGACGTCCTCTGCTCTGACATCTGAATGAGAGCAAACATGATGTCCACAGAGAATATGCGTGTTCAAAACATCCAAAAGCACACCAGTCAAGCTTTATTAGTGTAACTGAAAATAAATTAGTTGATCATTATAGGCAGCTCCAGTCGGAGCTAACTGTCCGTTGATTATTGCTGTTCCTGTGAGAGCAAAATCTCGATTTGCTCCCTCACAAAGTCTGTGTAGTTCAGAATCTCCGAGATGCGCTTACGGTTCCGGCTTCCCTCGTTGGTATGTATCTGTGAAATCAAACACCAAATGGAGACATTTGTAAATAAATGACCACTGAAAATTGAATACAGCACATGCTTGTGTGTAATAGCAGGACAACGTCTTTGCCTCTCACGGCCCCCTCTCACTAGGGATCTGTGCTTAGTGAGAGGCTGTTTTCTGAGGGGCACCTGGACTTCTCATACCGTCTTCATGAGCGCGCTCAGCCACGTGTTGATGCGGGTGACGAGGGCATCCTCGCGGTTGTCTATCTTGAGCAGATGATTGTCATGGGAGGCACTGACTGCACTGGTCACTGTGTCCTTATCCACAAACAGCTGCCATGAAGAACAGAGCAGTGGGCTTAGTGCATCACAGCCAAAAACAAGTCAGCAAAGATGACGAAGCCAAACTGATACATATATGTATTGTATATCTATATTATTACTATGCTTCAAGTATATCTGATGCAACACAAGGTTTAAGAAGTAGACTTGTTTTTACAATCACCAAAACATCTATTTATTCTTGAGGCCTAAATGCCCATGATACGCAGCGACACCTTTCCACCTTAAGTTCTTTATGTTAATTATTCTTTAATGCTTTCTTTTCAATTGTTTTTATTTTATTATTACTACTATTATTATTATTATTACTCTTTGCCCATCTATGCTTTTATCTGCTATTCCTGTTTGGTTTTTGTTTATGTAAAGCACATTGAATGACCTCTGTGTATGAAATGCGCTATATAAATAAACTTGACTTGACTTGACACACTGTGGGTAATATTTGTAAATGGGGACCATCTCCACTCATTTCAGTACACCTGAGTGATCAAGCTGAACATCGGGTCCCTTTAGGATGGAACATATTGAGGTTATAGTTGACTTGTATCAGTTATGGAGATAAGATTCATTCGACAGTCATTCAACAGCTATAAGGACAGTGAGTGCAAGGACTACACACTAACCATTCTGACTTCATCAGGCACGTCCTCCTCCATCTCATTCTTGGCTATCCGCTCCAGTGTTGCTACGGCGATCTCCAACAGTTTTTCATGATGGTGATTCTCTAGATCTCGGCACTGGGCAAATGTGTTGTTGAGTCAAGGGAAAGCCCACAACCAGTTTTACATCACATTTTAGTGCTCTGCCACAGGAGTTTCGCAAGGGGGAAAGTGAATGATTCTGAGGCCCCAACAGTGTTGGACAGGGGCCCTAGATCATGCCAGGATAGCAAACATTGGGGGGGACTCACACAGCTGGAACTGTGATTGAAGGACCCACAGTTTAAAAACGACCCAGGTTAGCCTTCACAGAGTGGTTGAAATATTTGGAACTGTAGACATTCCCTGTAAGGCACACAGAAAGAAAGGCAAGCCAAGAAAAGGCAGGCTAAAGGTAAGCAAAGGTTCCCATAAGAAGCTGAATTTGATTTACAGTTAAAAGTTGGAAAAATACGGTAATTTGGCATTGAAAAAAAAAACAACTTTAACTTGAGATGAAACCAGGAATTAGCACTGTGTGTGATGGGAGGATAATCAACTCAGGAGAACTCAACTACAACTAAAAACAAATTACACAACATTGTTGTTTTGCATTCAATGCAATATCGAAGTACCACAGCAGCACAAAATAATTATTTAAAATGAAGAACTACAACAAGCTTGGTCTCGCTTAGTTATTTGACAATTAAAGGATATACTCCTTGTACATGTTCCAGAAATGCTGCAATCATGTCTGAAATGTTCCTTTCGAAATCTTTTATGATATCCTTGAAAGTAAAGACAAATGGGTTAGTTTTAGGTCTTGTACTAATTTAAAGCACAATGCCAACTTAAAGCACATTCCTCAGGGAATCTATATGCATAATGTTGCTTTTATTGCCCGCATCAAAACTCAAATTGGCAAACTTACTTTCTGTACATTCCAATTGATCAATATCTCAAGTATATCAAGTACAGTGGTGATTTCTTGTATCTCTTGTTCTACCATCTAGTCACTTGATTCAAATGTGTCGCTGTCCAGCACTTCTTCTGATTACGTAGTGGATACTTATCTTATCATGCATTTGGGCGGGACAGCATACAGCACCTCCAGGGGTGGGTGAAGCCACAGCATTCACGCTCCTTCCCCCAAGCAACTCACCTCCAGCTGATCCACCAGCTGCAGCTCCAAGGTCATGAGGCCCTCGTAGATCTGGCTGATCTCCTCGTTGTGCTGATCGATCAGGGAGTCCAGCATCATACTGTCCGACATTTGCTGCATCTCATTTAACCTCTGTTCTCTCCGACACACACATCAACACATACTGAAAGGACAGACTCACTGACAGACAAGTTACCATACATTTTCTAGATAATGATCAACCTTATGTATTACAGAGAGCGCTACTAGTGTCCCTTGAAAAGACTGGTGCTCTTGGAGAGGTACAAAGCATGAACATCAAAAGGAAAAAAATCCTGGATTTTTTTCAACTAAGGATCAACCTTAGTTGAAACAGTTGTATAATCTCAGTGTAGAGTCACATTCTCAAAAGAATTCCCAAATAGAGGACTGTGAGCTTTAAGCACACCAAACGCATACTTGAAGTATAACCATCTAACCATTGCCTGCCATCTACAGTAATATTTGATTGATTTCTAAGGTATGGGAGTCACACCTGTCTCCGGACAATCTCAAACTCGGCCACTAGCTTGGCGGACCTGTCCTGGTTGTCGAACACAGCCTCTCTGTGACAAGAGAAGAAGGTCTGGACCTCATTGTTCCGTCTCAAGTGCTGTGCTAAGCCAGCCTCGAACAACTGGGTGCACAGGTTTACCAGCTGGTTTTTAAAAGTAGAAGTGTGTCAAGGCAAATAGATTACAGAGGTTTTTACTTTTCTAAATTGTATGCTATATCCTGTTACCCTCATGTAAATATCTAGGAGACCACAGGGGTAAGAATAGGGGTAAGTCTATGAGTGGAATAGTCTGCAGTCAACACGACACCGAGAAATATGCAAACACAGACCTATGCATTAAATGTATGTTCAGTGAATGTTGCATAATGCAAGGATATGACTCCAATAAGGTGGGCACTCCAGGAAGATGAGCCAACTTGGTTGCTTCAGCGTCGTCTGCAAACATACTCTCAAACAAATATGGTCCATTCAAGTACTCCACAAAAGCATCCTGGGGAAAGCATAAAGGTAGAGCTCACATTACTTTAGAGACTGACTACTGTACATCAGGTCCTGCAATACATTGTATGGTAGTATTGCCTGTCATAGTTTTTCCAGCAAATGCAATTTTGGATTGGAACCCGAAGATATACTATTTGTAAAAGGCCAAATGAAAGATAATTAATTATTTCATGGAAAGTTTGCATGAAATCAGTTCCAACCTTATGAAGCTGAAGCTCTTCCTCTATTTTCTTCTTTTCATCTTTTGCTTTCTGCTCCTGGGCCTCATTGTGTTTCTTCTCCTCTATGGCGTACTGGTACTTTGCAAATGCTGCTTCACGCTGAGCAAAGATCGATTTTCAAATGAACTTAATGTTATATCACAGATGAGGTACATACTGAGAACTACTTCCATCCTCTCTGAAGCATTATACGGTCATTCTCTTTGCCACTCACTGTTTTTTCGTCCACTAGTCTGTAGTCAAGATAGACCAAGTCCGGTAGGTAAGCAGCAATAAAAATGTTGTAGTTTTCCTCTTTGCAGAGAGGATTACCAGCAAGATTAAGTGTACGCAGGTCTTTGAATCTTCTCAGGTATAGCACCTAAAGAAGGAAATTCAATTTACCAATGAGTAGCAGAAACAATGCCAGAAATGTCAAATTACTGTCAAATTACAATTGATAACCTGTATATATCCTGGCTTTGGCTTACATTATCAAGTTCAGAAATGAAGTTGTTTCCAATTGAGAGGATCTGCAAGCTCAAAAGAGTCTCAATGTTCTCAATAACTGAGATTCGATTGTTGAATAGGCTCAGATCCTGAAGATTAACCAGTTTATCAAGTCCCTCAATTTTCTCAATATTGTTGAATGAAAGATCTGCAGAAAGACAATATTTTGAAAATGTAATAAATATTTATGTCTAAAAATATTTATATCTAAAACATTTGTGTCTAGGCGATGATTTGCTGAAAGCATCACAAGCGCACATGAACGTTTCTGGTGTGCGCGTGAATGTTTTGTGTGAGTACCACAGATGTGAAAGTTGTTACAGAGGTGAATATCTGTTCATTTCTAAATGTGCATGAAAGTACCATTATTTAACTTACCAAGCCACACAAGACTGACAAGGCTGTCTAATCCTTCAATCTTCTCTATGATATTGTTGTCAAGTTGAAGCTTTGTCAAGGCTGTAAACTGCCATAGATGATCTATCTTTAAAATATCTGAATACATGAGAAGGATTGTTGTGGTCACAGAGTGGACAAAGAGTGATTAAAATCATGCAAATGATTTGTGGGAGATTATGTGGTGCCTCCATCATGTACTATCAATCAATAACTTAATCTGGACTGTAGTTCTACAGGCAGAGTGACACACTCAGAAGTAATTGAACATGCAAGATAAATTGTCCCATGTGTTTCCTTACTTAGGAATTCCAGACGCAACTGAGTCACTTCGTCATATTCGATGCCCTCCTCTTTGGCAATGCGCCCTGCTGGGCCTTGTGGACCCTGTTCCACGATAGCCTTTTGCAGCATCTCCTCATTCACCACACTGGGCTCTATGGTGTCTTGTAACCTGCTCATCTTGCTGGTCGATCACGCTGGTTATAAACTATATGGAATAAAGAACAGGTCCAGCTTTTTACTTTGTGCAATCAATCTTATCATGGCCTGCTTTTAATAAATGTAGGCTATACCTGAGATCATCGCATCTGCACTCCCTCGGTCACATATGTAACCACACCGTTTGTGTTACGAATTATTTTGTAACGAGTGATTATTTTGCACAACAGTGAATGATACTACGTAATGTTAGCACTTTTGAGCATTATTGAATATGAGTCCCCTTCACAATATTATGATTAACGTAGGCGGTTAGTTCTACATCCTTCATGTTAGCAGTTAACGTTAACTTACCCCACGAGAACACCTCGAGTTTGAGTAATAAAAGGTGAATAAACTAAAACGTCAAGTCAGCTTTCAGATAGGCAGCAAAACGTTATTACAAACGTTAGTTACACGTCACGCATAGTTTGCTCAATTAAACTGGATTAGAACTAGATAAAGCGCTAATTTGTATCTTGTAGATCTAACTTTTTCTACCTTACAAACAACAGAGCTGGCCACAGCGGAAGGACGCACAAACCGTTGCGTAGCAACAAGACGGGTGTCTGGAAAGTGGTCTGGCTGAGTTTCCAGAAAATCGATTAGGACTTTATCTAGAACTACACTCGCAAAGACAGGCAAATGTAACATATGCACGTATTATGAGCTGACTTAAATCGTAAGAAAAGCTCGCATATTTTGTAGACCCTTGTTATGTGCACTGGGCGAAATTATTGGGCACTGTGATCTTTTTTGGAGCCTGTTCAATCAGATTGATTATATAATATCCTGGTGAAAGGAAATAAGCCAAACTAAATGCGTCCTTATCGTGATACTGCTGTTTATGAGTCATTTAACTATTTATGATCAGTGCATTTAACCTGATATTTTCATGTAGCACATGACATTGCAAATAACTACAACATCTCTCTGGACAAGAAGTTCATTGAACATGCGTTCCAGTTGTATCGACGGTTAAACCATCCACTCACATTTAACTCTGTCGTGTATTTACCAATGACAGCGTTTCATAGGCGGGACTTCTTATCGCGCTGTCTCCCACCTTCACTCCGTACTGACTGTTTGTTGTCATCAAGATGGAGTTTTTGCTGGGGAATCCGTACAGTACTCCGGTTGGGCAGTGTATTGGTAAGTACTGAGTTGTAGACAAATAATGGTTTGCTATACAGTTCCCATAAATGAAGGTTCATTGTATACCCGCTCTGTTGGCTTATTCACTGCTCATTTCATCATTTTGTAGCCCACATCCTGTTAGCATTTCGGCTAACTAGCCTTCGACAGTAGGCTAGCACAGTAGTCGTCTGATACAGGAGCTGACCGCTCAGTTAGCAGGTTAGCTGTGAGGGATTTCTAGACAGGCTGTCAGTAAGTTGTTCAGATATGTTGGTATGTCGTTGATGGACATAGAAATGGTACTTTGCGCATGTTGATCTAGTTGCTTTATTTTGAAGCATGTCACTATCCTATCTAGCCTTGTCTTTCCTATTTTTTTCAAGGAGCCCAATCATAACTAGAAGCTAACAATAACGTAACCTTAATTGGTTCAGCACATCCTCGCGGTAGCTTCAATACATACCAGCGTTTTTGTTATAGAGCACGACAACAAGCTTTTGAGCTTTAAACAAGTAAATTAGACTCCGTATACTTATAATCTGGTTCATCCAACGTTATGGTTACATGGATGGTACACACTTCTTCGAAACTTGAGCAACTTCACCTCCATTTACTGAATAAAGTGGATGTACAAGTTTTAGTTTCTGGACTGTTAAGGCAAGATCATGAAGTTATATCTGACAAGCTGTCTTTGTAAAGGCTCTGCGACAGGTTTGGAGATTGCTTAGAGTTATCCTCCTAACTGTGTTTACCAACGCCCACGAATGACCCAAGACCAAGAGTGCTTTTCTGGCCAAAGCCAAGACTACCTTGTTGCTCTCCCGCACATTCCATACCGGCAGGACCACATTTCTGGTGAAAGAATTCATTAGTTAATATGTATCACATCCGGATATGCAGTGACAGTAAAGTCAGTGTTTGAGAGAGCCTGTGTACCTTATTTATCTCCCAGATAGATGACAGTGCAGAGTACACAAGCTGCTTCAGAGCATCGACACATCGCTCACTGTCAAAATCAGTTGCACCGGCAGTTTTTCGGCTATGTTGACTTTAGTGGTTTTGTTTAAATAACATCTATCATGTCCTCCTAATCATTTAGGCCTAGATGACACAACTACTCTATATAACTCTGTCGGTCAGCCGAGGATATAGGCTATTTACTCTATGCACTAATCTATCTGAAGCCTAGTCTTGCTCCAGTAAGAACATTGTGACGGTCTAGCTGTAGAGTAGGCTGGCTGTCAGTGTTTCCACTCCAGAAAGCATGCTGTGCTGTCTGTCCATATATCCACTGCCACCTGGGAGCACCTTCTCTCCTGCAGGCAGCGGTGTTGATGTTCCCTGTTGGAGTCTGGATCCAACATTTCTTGCTGTTGAGCCGGGGGACAGAGGTGTCCAGGCTTCTGACTGCTGAGAAGGAATACGGGAGGGCCCTGCATCCTCCTAGGCTGAATGAGTTTCCCCCGTAAAGTTGTCTGTTTTGGTTCCCAGTGAATGTTTGGTTTGATCTCAAACTCTCTCCTGACTTGACCCCCTCAGAGACTGTTGGATGTCTGCTGATATGCCGTCGACTACTTGCCACTCGTCACAATAATGGGGAACAAGAGCAAACAGGCAACGCTACTCCAAGTGCCATTGAGTGAAACACTTTTTGAGTACGCGTGTGAGACTTCTACATTGTTTATGTTTTAAAGATGATTATTAGCTTGGTCTCTATGTTGTGAAGGATTAAGGGAAAGGTGAAGTCTGTGATGGTTTATGGTGCCAGTACAGAGTAGACACACTCAAAGTGGGGATTTAAGAGCCTTCCCAGATCTTCCCAGTTGGTCTAGTGCTCAGTATGGCCTGGGCTGGCACAGCCCGGAGGAGGACTGCCCTCTGATGGGGCCGTCTGCAGATGCACAGCCTCCGGCTTGGCTGGCGTCACTGGCAGAGGATGGCACGGCCTGCCACTCCCCTCCACGTGACAACGGCACTGGGCTCCAGCTCGCCGAGCAGCTAGAGCACAATCACCTCTGCTCCATGGGCCCCAGCAGCAGCCTGAAGGATTGATTGTGCCTCTCTCTCTCTATCTCTTTCTCTCTTTCTCTCTCTCTCTCTTTCTCACTCTCTCACTCTCTCTCTCTCTCACCCACACACGGAAACACACACACCCTCATTCCTCATCACTTTCCCACACTTCCTCATTCTTTTCTTCTTTCTTTCTTTTTCTCTTTCGATTCTTTCTGTGAACCCTTCCTCTTACACAGCCCTCCATTTTTCCCTTCCTCCTCACTGGCTTTGACTCTTGTTCTCCCTCTTGTTCTCCCTCTCTCTCTCTCTCTCTCTCCTTCTCCCACGCTCCCGCTTGCTCTCCCCGTGTTTGCTCTTAAATCCACTTGAAACCGATTACTGGAGAAATCCCAGTGGCTGGAGTCCTAATGCTCTTCATTCTATAGCTAAGCTGAGGAGCTGAACCTGTGTCACTCTTCCTCCTCCTCCTCCACCTCCTCCTCGATCCCCTTTTCGATCCTGTGTATTATTCTCACTTCATACTGTTTTGAAGAGACACAGGTGGAGTGAAATGCAACATTCTTTGTACGTGCTGATTTGAAATGCACTCGTAGTGAAGATGCTAAAGCAAAGCTTTTCTTGCTTTGTTGTCTTTCCCTGGACGATGATGCCTAGCTAAGTCATCTGGGGACTTTGCAGGGTTTGCCGTCTGTGCCAGCTCTCTCTCAGCAATGGTGAGGGAGGGTAGGGCAGCCTGGAGTGAAGGTGGAGAACACAGCTCGTGTTTCTCCTGGCTACCTGGGCTCCTGTTTGTACTTTGTCCTCTCTCTCAAGGATGCAGGCTTTATCCCCCCCCCCCCCCAACAAAACCCCCCACACGTACACTTAAAAACTTTACAGAGTCAGAGACGCTGAATGTTGATTGTTGCTGCTAGTTGAGACTCATGTGCACCTCGAGTGCATGACACATGTAGGTTGTCATTCCCTGTGTAGCTGTGCTTTACCCTTAAAGATGATGAGTCGATTCAGTGCCTCCCCCACCCAGCGGTCTGTCCTATCTACGGCTAGAGTTAGCAACAGTTAAGAGGTCAGATCGACTGTGTTCTGAAAGGACAACTCGCCCTGCTGTGGGGGGAACCTGAGACAGCGACCTGCTCTGCAGGGGACCTCCGCTCTCCATGGTGCTGAAACAATGATGCTGGCTCTGATCAGGAGGTCTCTCTCAGGCACTGAAGTCCACTGAAATATTTAAAAAGTCTTTGATCGGAGCTACTGCCTGAATTTCCAGACCCGTTAGTGTCCTGAGTGTTTTACTGTCTTTGTCCCTTGCCATGTCTATGTTCTTAAATTGGGAGACGGTACTCTGAGAAAGGGTTTATCCTTATAACTAGAGTGAAGTTGGTCCTGTCGGAGTACTGATATAACAGACAAATCAGATCGTCACACTGTTGGAGTGGGATGTGTCTTTTAGTCAAAGTGTGGGCCTTATGAGGCCCATTCTATATTTTGTTGGGTGGGGGAAGGGGAATATAAGCACAGTTTGGTAATGTATCAACTGCCAATGGCAGCTAATTCAATTTATTGAATCAAATGGGCTCCTAAGCTATTTGTAGCTAAGTGGAAAGATCAATCGTTATCAATCAATAGAGCCTAATCCGAAACCTGACTATCAATCTGATGACAAAAAAGGTTTTGAAATTACAGTATATTGCTGCCATAACCTAGCCTGACTACGTCCGGCTGCACCCAGGCTAGCAATGACCTACATCTTATACTTCTTTCAATGATTCAACCAGGATTCATCCTTGGTTGATTTTATTTCTGAAAGCATTAACTGGTGTTGTCTGACTTTACGCCACAACCTGGTTTGACCAGGGTCAATTTCAGTGTAAATGGCACAAGCTTACTATTGGTTTGCTGTTGTATTCCTAATTGCTGTGTCTCTCACTAATCATGATCTGAATTGCCATAACCGGGAAATAACTTGCTAACTTCCTCATTAGCCTGTCCAATGCCCAGTTTATTAGTGTCTGAATATCTCAACGGTATGGTGTTGTGACCCCATTTTTATGATATTCTATTGTGAGGCTTGTAGTAAGACCCACCCCTATCTGTTGATATTGTCCGTTGAGACAGGGCGGTGGGGTGGGGGGAGGGGGATTTACTGAGCTTTGCTTCTAGTTGGCTCAGCCGCCTCTGAGAGAGAGAGAGAGAGAGAGAGAGAGAGAGAGAGAGAGAGAGAGAGAGAGAGAGAGAGAGAGAGAGAGAGAGAGAGAGAGAGAGAGAGAGAGAGAGAGAGAGAGAGAGAGAGAGAGAGAGAGAGAGAGAGAGAGAGAGAGAGAGAGAGAGATGAAAGAAGAGAGGCAGGGGAGCAAAGAGGTCAGCCCTCTGTCAGGCGGAGGGTCGTCGTCTGCTGATTGAAGCCGTAGCCCTTGAGGGAATGAGATCTCGGGGCCATAATTGGGTGGATGGTGCTTTCACACCAGAGGCCATAATCCTGGCGCCAGCTCCAATTGCTTTTGGAAGTGAGATTCGGTCATTAAGAGGAGCGCCGGCTATTCCTCTGGAGTGGTGTCGTGACACCTAAAGCCTCCGATGTGGGAGATAGCAATGAGCTGTGGATGAGCAGAGTGTGTGTGTGTGGGAGGGGGGGGGGGGGGGGGGGGTGAAGATGTTGCAGGCAGCAGACATTTAGCTGGCCAAAAACATCCTTAGTCTAATTATGTGAGAAGCAGGGGGTCCGTAATGCGGCTTCACAAGCATCTGGGTCATCCAGCTTCTTGCTTCATGTCTGTTTTCATCACTTTTGGTTGCCTGCTGGATCGGAAACCAGAATGTTGGCGGAATGTAGGCAGTGCTCAGTGGGGGGGGGGGGGGGGGGGGCCCTTCACATCTTTCTGTGGGTCAGCCTCGCCAGTCGCCCCGGTCATCCCTCCTGGGTACACTCATGGAACAGACTGGTCCAGCTAGCGAGACCATTACCTAAAATGGCTGCAGAGATGTTGTTGTGGGTGAAATATGAAGGTCATCTCTGAGCCTCAGGCGGGCCTGTGCCCCTGGGCACTCTGGGGGATGTGTGTCCAGGCGGCCGGAGCTCGGCATGCTTATTAAGCACATCGGTCAGGGCCCCTCCGCCTCGGCCGCCTCGGCCGCCTCTGCGTCTGCTTCAGCTCGGACCGGCGTGGAGGCTGACCGGGCACAGAGGGAGGCAGAGCTGAGCTCTCTGTGTGGAGGGATGGCGCTTCCTCAAGGGAGTCATTTGGGTATCTGCATCACTACACTTTGGGTCGTAGAAAACTCCCCCATGTCTGCAGAACTACACACACTCAAACACACACACACTCACACACACACACACACAAACTCACACACCATGCAAAAACACACACAAGGCCCTTTGTCACTCTACTGTCAGAAACTTGTGATGAGATGGTGTGCTTGTTCACGATCACAAGGGGAGAAAAAGACATTCCTCACAAATGGTTGTAGTCTTGTAGCTGTAACTTATGGGAACTGCTTGATTACATTAGGCCTGTAATGTGATCAACCTCGTTTATGCATATTATGTTTTCCTAGATATTTCCAAAAAAACTGTGTACGTGTAGAAAACTCCTGAATAAGAGCCACGGTATCATTCCAGGCTGCTGAGAAGGAGCTCCTTTTGGGAGCTTTAGCCCCGCGGCAGTTTAGTTCTGTGAGTGCCGCTGAACTGAACTGAACACAGGCACTTAGAGCTTAGACAGTCGATTCAGCCAGACAGCCAGTCAGCTCTGGAAAATACTTTCCCCGTCACCGCCACAGAACGACTCTGGGAGGCTTTTTGCTGGACAGGCGCTGAGTTGGTCTGAGCAAACTTGCGAGACCTACTTAGCAGTGGCAGCAACGGCTCCGTGTTCCGCCGCGGTGTGTGTGTGTGTGTGTGTGTGTAGCCAGACAGGCAGGCCCTGATTTGAAGTCTGGCTCAGACTCCTGTCATCAGCGCACTAGGGCTCACGCCATCCAGTGCTCCAGCCACCCACCCTCCTCCTCACCCCCCCACCCCCACCCCCCCCTCCCCTGGCCTGAGTCACTCAGCAGGAAGTTGTCTGCGCTCGGGCAGGAAGCTGGCTGCCGACCGGGGCTGGGCTCCCCAGGAGAGCCCTTCATCGGCTGGCTCGCTGGCAGCTGGTTCTTCCTGTGACGTTCTGAGGCAGAGTGCAGCGGCCGGGGCGCTGGGTGGTCGGGGCGCTGGTTGGCTGACCGGCCGGCCTTATATGTACATGTCACTCTGTGGCGTGGAGAGTGGCAGAGGGCCAGTGTCCGGCAGAGGGGTTTCATAACTAGCCAAGAGAGGGAGGGACGGAGAAAGAAAGTGAGAGAGAAAGTGGACACACACACACACACACACACACACACACACACACACACACACACAGAAAAGTTCTCTGGTGTGTGCGAATTCTAGGCTGCTTGTGCTGGTGCTGCCGTTGTCCTCTGAGTGATATCAGAGCAAATGAATGGAGCGCAGGGCCAGAACAGCTCTCCCCACGCGACTGTGGCCTCAAAGCCTCACCACCAGCAGGAGGGACACAAGAAGCCGTTTGTGTCATTTCCCGGCATACAATGCCTGTCCTCCCACACACTTTTACACACACACACACACACACACACAAAGCGTTCACACACAAGCACACACGTTTACACACAGTAGTATTGTAAGGGGAGTGAGGAAGTAATGGAGGAGCTTGCAGAGTTTGTGACTCAGATCCTGGATCAGGTTCACGTTGGCTTGAGACGTGGCCTCTGACTCACAACATTGCACTGCACACGCACTCACTCCACATGCTTCAGTGCTCTTATGTGCTTTACACACACACACACACACACACACACACACACACACACACACACACACACACAAAACAACACTCACAGCATCTAAACCGCACCGTGAAAACAAACTTCACACAGTGCACTGCACACACACTCCACACGCTTCAGTGCTCTGATTTGCTTTACACACACACACACACACACACACACACACATATCCAAAACAACACTCATTGCATCTAAACCGCACAGTGACACCAAATGTCACACAGAGCACAGCACACAAGCCCTCAGTGTGCATGATGCCTGGCCACTCAGCTGGACAGCTGAGATCCACTGAAGCTGACCGACCAGACAGTCCAGGTGCATCCCCTGCAGATCACCATCTTCCCTCCCACTGCCCCGAGCACACACAACTGGTCAGCTCATTGCAGTTCAGTCGGCGGCTGGTTTTTGGAGATGAAAAGTTTAATTTGCCTCTTGCCTAAAACCCTGTGTGTTAGTGTGTGTTGAATATATCTGCAGTGACTGGCAATTCCACAGCCGTCTCCAAACGCTCCATCATTGGTCATGACTACAGTGCTGTATGTAATGTCTGATTGTGTGTGTGTGTGTGTGTGTGTGTGTGTGTGTGTGTCTGCAGAAAAGGGCACAGATGGCTCCCTGCAGGGCGAGGACTGGACGCTCAACATGGAGATCTGTGACATCATCAACGAGACGGAGGAGGGGTGAGTGTCATGGCCGAGCCTCAGCAGAGAGGTGGGGGAGAGGGAAAAGAGAGTGTGTGTGTGTGTGTGTGTGTGTGGACAGAGATGGACAGTGTGTATATATGAGTAAGTGTGTGTGTGAAAGAGAGTCTGTGTGTGGACTAGGGAACATGTTTGAGGGAGAGGGAGAGAGAGAGCAGGAGCTGTGTGTGTGTGTGTGTGTCTGTGTGAGAGGAAGAGAGAGAGAGAGAGGAGTTGTGTGTGTGTGTGTGTGTGTGTGAGAGAGAGGTAGGTAGGTCGGTAGGTCTGTCTGGTCCAGCAGTCTCCATGGCTGTAATATATTTTGCCACAGGGGTCTTGGCAGACAGGTGTCTCATGGGATAAATCGCACCAGTGCTTAGGCCTCCCCTCAGGCACTCTCCCTATCTCGCACACAGACACACACACACACACACTAACTCACACAGATACACACTAGCTTACACACTAACACTAACTTACACACTCACTCACTCACTGACTGACTCCACTTTCCATGTCTGTGCTCTTTCAACACAAAACTTACTCTCTGCTGATTTCCTACCCTCATTTTGTCTCTCTGTCACACACACACACACACACACACACACACACACACTCTCTCTCTCTCACTCTTCAGTCTGTTCTTTCTCTTGCTACTCTCCTTATCTCATTTTCTTTCCATCACTCTCTTTCTTTCTGTAGCACACACACACACACACACACACCCCTCATCACCTTGGTCTCACCTTTTTTTCTTCTGTCTACCACTCCCTTTATCTAATTCGCCTGTCTATCTTTCTTTATATCTCTGTAACACACACACACACACACACACACACACACACACACAGACACACACACACACACACACACACACACACACACACAGACCTGGCTCTGTTCTGCTTGGCTCCAGAGAGAACACTGGGCAGTGTTGTATTGTGAGCCTGGTAGGTCCGTGTCCGTCTGGACGGGGCCATTGTCTTTGGAGAAAGTGGGAAGCGGCAGAGAATCCCAAATATGCTCCTCGCCGGCTAGATCAGGCCTCTCTCTGGCCCCGGCGTCTCAGTCTCACATGTGGACTTAATCCTCTCAAGAGGTCTAAAATTAACAGTTAACTCGGTTAACCTGAGCTCCCGCCTAATATCATCATGGCAGAAATATGCCGTGGGGCTGTGACCGTGCTGTTCCTCCTACGTTGACACCCTTGACTCGGAAGCATGTCACCATTGTCCATCAGATGCATGCAGTGGACTGAGTGATGTTTTTCCCTTGTGGTCATCCATCCAGGTCATTGTCATGTGGGCAGCTTCACGGGATAAGGGTCAGGGCAAGCGCTTTGTTTCACAAGGCTGTACATTTCATTATTTATGTTTTTATCCGTTGAAGCATAAACACGCTTCTTGTTTCAAATGTTGAAAAATATCATTTTGTAGGCACACAAATTTGTGTCCGATGTCCATTGTCCACTCCAGCATTATCTGTAGCATTGGAAGAATGCCGTCGCTGAAAACCGGGCGCTTGTGAAACTACTCAAATGATCATTTTGCACTGTTAATAATAACACATTAATGATAACCCAACTCACATCTCATATTTTGAAATGCACAGACATGTATGTGGATAATGCCATGCGCTTGCCCTGATCGTGAAAGAACCCATTTATAGTTCACACAGTCTATCTTCAGTAGAATTCCCTGGGTGTTCCTCATGATTGCCAGCCCACACATCATTGCAGGTCTGAGCGGAGCGTTGGCTGTGGGTTGCTGCTGTGTTCCGGGGGTTAATTGCATCCTCTCTCCCGCTCTCCCCTGCGTAGGCCCAAAGACGCCATCCGAGCCCTGAAGAAGAGGCTGAACGGAAACAGGAATTTCCGTGAAGTGATGCTGGCCTTAACGGTGATGACACACACCCTACTACTGAATTACAATTCATAAAACCCATGCAATGTCCCACCAGAATGCCCTTTGCCTAAATCCAAAATTGCTTGTTTTTCCTATGTTTGCATAACATCTGTTGTCAGTTGCTCTGTGAACAAGTGGGTGTCTATTACATAGCCCATTATATACACATAAGACTCTGGGTGACTGGGAGCTTTGAAAGCCTTAAATATCCTCCTTACAAAAGGAAAAGCAGAGTCCCAAGAGATTGTACACGTGGGACTGTTAAGCTAACAGAGGCGTTTTAATGACGTTTGAGGCCGAGAGTGCTCTGCTAATGGGTTATGCATAACAGTGGTGCCCTAGTGTTGTCACATCAATGTACTTGTCAAGTCTCAGACAACATGCTTCTAATTTCTTTGATTCAAGCGATGCCTATCTTGCAACACACACACACACACACACACACACGTAGACACAGTGTCTTTGATGTCCTGGGTGTTTTAAGTTGCATTGTATATCAACACACTATGGCTGTGTCTGTTTTGTCCTACCCCTGTCTTACTCTATCGGTTTCTGATCCTGCAGATTTTGGAGACGTGTGTGAAGAACTGCGGCCATCGTTTCCACGTGCTGGTGGCCAACAGAGACTTCATAGACGGCGTGCTGGTGAAGATCATCTCGCCCAAGTTCAACCCCCCCACCATCGTGCAGGACAAAGTGCTGGCCCTGATCCAGGTCAGACTGAGAGGAGAGGAGATTCTGCCTCCTCTCTACATTTTTGTCCTCTGTTATTCTCTCCATGCCCCTCTCTCTTTCTTCATTCTCTTTTGTCTGTTCATTCTGAGTCTCCATTCTCTATTCTTCACATCTGTTGTCCTCTTCCTGGTCTTGCGTCGTCATTACGAGGTTGTTATCTGGAGCTGACGGCCTTAGTGTGAGAGTGTGAAACTATCAATGGGAGTGCCATTATATATGAGCCAGAGTGTGTGTCACAGAGAGAGAGAGAGAGAGAGAGATCTGTGAGTATGCCTCTGTGGAGTGGGTTTGGAGTGTACGAACAAGCTGTGTGAGTGAGTGAGTGAGTATTAGTGAGTGTGTGTGTGTGTGTGTGGGTGTGTGTGGGATAGAGAGAGGATGTTCTTCTAACACTGGGGATGTGTTTTGCAGGCGTGGGCAGATGCCTTCAGGAGCAGTCCAGACCTGACCGGTGTGGTGCACATCTACGAGGAGCTGAAGAGGAAAGGCATCGAGTTCCCCATGGCTGACCTGGATGCCCTCTCACCCATTCACACGCCACAACGGGTGAGCACTGAAGACCACACTCTCCCAGGCTTACGTTTAAAACCAAAAAAGTGTGCAGCCACAGGCTTTGCGCAATCTGCCTTTGACTTCCATTTCAGTTACTTACACACACCATGAAGGCGTTTACAGTGTATGTGCCTCTGGAGGAGTCATTGTGAAATATGGGTGTTTCTTATTGAAACAGATCTTGTGTGTATTCTGCCCCAGACTTAAGCAGATGGATTAGTTCATGTGCCACTGCAAGGGGAAGCACCATATTGCATGTGAAGTCAGCAGCAGGCTTAGTTCTAACAACTTACACTACCCGTCTTCTCTTTTATGGGTCTTTTTTTTTTTGATTTTTACACTGTAGAGAAAAGCTGAAGACTCGAAGCTATGAATTATCACACATGGGGTTATGTATTAAACAAAAAAGACTAAACAAAGCAACATGTTTCATATTTTAATCTCTTCAGCCTCTTGGTATGATGATGGTATTTCCTTCAGAATTGTTGGAAAACTATTCCCAGGCTGCTTTGAAGAGCCTAGAATATAAAAGAATATAAAAAGCCTTGTAAAAATACAAGGTTACATAGTATTTGCCGACTAGACCACAACTTGAACTGCAGATATTATTAAAGACAAAATGGCGTCAGACCCTTTGAATGTGTCCATCCATAGGATGGGTGGCTGTAGGATTGATGTGGGCTATATGTTGTGTTTCCATGCTTGCTGACCCTTGAGTATGGCTGATGTAATGTATTGTGTGGGCGTCCTGCTCCTTGCTCTTCGTCTACAGGGTGTCCCGGAGGTGGACCCGGCTGTGCTGAAGTACCGGGCCCCCGTCCCGTCCCAGATCCCCAGCGTGACCTCCCAGCCCCCGCCCAGAGCAGCCCCCGCGGGCCAGGGCTCGGCCACCGGCTCCCCCACCCACATCCCACCCCCCGTCCAGGGCCCCATCAACGCCAACCCCGAACAGGTACCCTACCCTACCCCCACTGAGTCACTCACCGGACACTCAGCCACCCATAGAGAATGTCAGGTTCTTAATCTAGAATGAATACTTCTGATTCTTATTGTCGAGCAGGAGCCTAGGCTGGGTGAACCCTGCCTGAACTTCCGGGGAATTTGAATTTCGCCCGGCAGCTCAGGCTGGATACCAGCAGACCTATTTTCGCTGTTTACTGCCAGAATCTTTGGCTCCAATCAGAAACGGCCATACTCTAGTCCTGGCACGCTATTGGCCGGTGACGCGCCGAAAACGAAACTTAAGCGACGCGAAGTGCAGTAGAAACAAAGCGCAACCTCGCCAGACTAATGTTCAATCTTAAAAGATTGAGTTTAGTGTGGTGAACACCAGACTAGCAGGAGCCCAGAGTGTTCTGCAGAATAAGTTCCACCCCTGCAGCATGCGCACCTCACTCTTATGCACATGGTGTATTGGACACACAGAACTGTCATTTAGTGAACTGTCTGGTGGAGATGGGGCTCCTCGTCTGTGTTTGAGGGTCTCTTCATCTGTCCGTCTGCAGATCGCCAGGTTGCGTAGCGAACTGGACATCGTCCGCGGCAACTCCAAAGTGATGTCCGAGATGCTGACGGAGATGGTGCCAGGACACGAGGAGGCGTCTGACCTCGAGCTGCTGCAGGTCTGTTTCTCATTCCGTGCATTCTCTCCCCCTCGGTGTGTGTCTGTGTGTGTCTGT